>NW_027364595.1:0-204435 GCF_046119375.1 Phyllobates terribilis
AATTGCACCTTGCTATGTGGAGATATTACTGTTTGTGCATTTACAATATTCATAGATTTTTGCCATTGAAAAACATCATGTTATTCATATACCAGAAATGTTTGAAGCTACTGACTGAATGAAAGGAGCTGGCATCTCACTCTCTTTGAATCTTCTTTATCATGCTAGGATTAGCAGGAAAAAGCAAAAAATTTCAGAATTGCACCTTGCAATGTGGAGATATTACTGTTTGTGCATTTACAATATTCATTGATTTTTGCCATTGAAAAAAGTCCAGAAATGTTTGAAGCTACTGACTGAATGAATGGAGCTGGCATCTCACTCTCTTTGAATCTTCTTTATCATGCTAGGATTAGCAGGAAAAAGCAAAAAATTTCAGAATTGCACCTTGCAATGTGGAGATATTACTGTTTGTGCATTTACAATATTCATTGATTTTTGCCATTGAAAAACATCATGTTATTCATATACCAGAAATGTTTGAAGCTACTGACTGAATGAAAGGAGCTGGCATCTCACTCTCTTTGAATCTTCTTTATCATGCTAGGATTAGCAGGAAAAAGCAAAAAATTTCAGAATTGCACCTTGCAATGTGGAGATATTACTGTTTGTGCATTTACAATATTCATTGATTTTTGCCATTGAAAAACGTCCAGAAATGTTTGAAGCTACTGACTGAATGAAAGGAGCTGGCATCACACTCTCTTTGAATCTTCTTTATCATGCTAGGATTAGCAGGAAAAAGCAAAAAATTTCAGAATTGCACCTTGCAATGTGGAGATATTACTGTTTGTGCATTTACAATATTCATTGATTTTTGCCATTGAAAAACGTCCAGAAATGTTTGAAGCTACTGACTGAATGAAAGGAGCTGGCATCTCACTCTCTTTGAATCTTCTTTATCATGCTAGGATTAGCAGGAAAAAGCAAAAAATTTCAGAATTGCACCTTGCAATGTGGAGATATTACTGTTTGTGCATTTACAATATTCATTGATTTTTGCCATTGAAAAACGTCCAGAAATGTTTGAAGCTACTGACTGAATGAAAGGAGCTGGCATCTCACTCTCTTTGAATCTTCTTTATCATGCTAGGATTAGCAGGAAAAAGCAAAAAATTTCAGAATTGCACCTTGCAATGTGGAGATATTACTGTTTGTGCATTTACAATATTCATTGATTTTTGCCATTGAAAAACATCATGTTATTCATATACCAGAAATGTTTGAAGCTACTGACTGAATGAAAGGAGCTGGCATCTCACTCTCTTTGAATCTTCTTTATCATGCTAGGATTAGCAGGAAAAAGCAAAAAATTTCAGAATTGCACCTTGCAATGTGGAGATATTACTGTTTGTGCATTTACAATATTCATTGATTTTTGCCATTGAAAAACGTCCAGAAATGTTTGAAGCTACTGACTGAATGAAAGGAGTTGGCATCTCACACTCTTTGAATCTTCTTTATCATGCTAGGATTAGCAGGAAAAAGCAAAAAATTTCAGAATTGCACCTTGCAATGTGGAGATATTACTGTTTGTGCATTTACAATATTCATTGATTTTTGCCATTGAAAAACATCATGTTATTCATATACCAGAAATGTTTGAAGCTACTGACTGAATGAAAGGAGATGGCATCTCACTCTCTTTGAATCTTCTTTATCATGCTAGGATTAGCAGGAAAAAGCAAAAAATTTCAGAATTGCACCTTGCAATGTGGAGATATTACTGTTTGTGCATTTACAATATTCATTGATTTTTGCCATTGAAAAACATCATGTTATTCATATACCAGAAATGTTTGAAGCTACTGACTGAATGAAAGCAGCTGGCATCTCACTCTCTTTGAATCTTCTTTATCATGCTAGGATTAGCAGGAAAAAGCAAAAAATTTCAGAATTGCACCTTGCAATGTGGAGATATTACTGTTTGTGCATTTACAATATTCATTGATTTTTGCCATTGAAAAACGTCCAGAAATGTTTGAAGCTACTGACTGAATGAACGGAGCTGGCATCTCACTCTCTTTGAATCTTCTTTATCATGCTAGGATTAGCAGGAAAAAGCAAAAAATTTCAGAATTGCACCTTGCAATGTGGAGATATTACTGTTTATGCATTTACAATATTCATAGATTTTTGCCATTGAAAAACATCATGTTATTCATATACCAGAAATGTTTGAAGCTACTGACTGAATGAAAGGAGCTGGCATCTCACTCTCTTTGAAACTTCTTTATCATGCTAGGATTAGCAGGAAAAAGCAAAAAATTTCAGAATTGCACCTTGCAATGTGGAGATATTACTGTTTGTGCATTTACAATATTCATTGATTTTTGCCATTGAAAAACGTCCAGAAATGTTTGAAGCTACTGACTGAATGAAAGGAGTTGGCATCTCACACTCTTTGAATCTTCTTTATCATGCTAGGATTAGCAGGAAAAAGCAAAAAATTTCAGAATTGCACCTTGCAATGTGGAGATATTACTGTTTGTGCATTTACAATATTCATTGATTTTTGCCATTGAAAAACATCATGTTATTCATATACCAGAAATGTTTGAAGCTACTGACTGAATGAAAGGAGATGGCATCTCACTCTCTTTGAATCTTCTTTATCATGCTAGGATTAGCAGGAAAAAGCAAAAAATTTCAGAATTGCACCTTGCAATGTGGAGATATTACTGTTTGTGCATTTACAATATTCATTGATTTTTGCCATTGAAAAACATCATGTTATTCATATACCAGAAATGTTTGAAGCTACTGACTGAATGAAAGCAGCTGGCATCTCACTCTCTTTGAATCTTCTTTATCATGCTAGGATTAGCAGGAAAAAGCAAAAAATTTCAGAATTGCACCTTGCAATGTGGAGATATTACTGTTTGTGCATTTACAATATTCATTGATTTTTGCCATTGAAAAACGTCCAGAAATGTTTGAAGCTACTGACTGAATGAACGGAGCTGGCATCTCACTCTCTTTGAATCTTCTTTATCATGCTAGGATTAGCAGGAAAAAGCAAAAAATTTCAGAATTGCACCTTGCAATGTGGAGATATTACTGTTTATGCATTTACAATATTCATAGATTTTTGCCATTGAAAAACATCATGTTATTCATATACTAGAAATGTTTGAAGCTACTGACTGAATGAAAGGAGCTGGAATCTCACTCTCTTTGAAACTTCTTTATCATGCTAGGATTAGCAGGAAAAAGCAAAAAATTTCAGAATTGCACCTTGCAATGTGGAGATATTACTGTTTGTGCATTTACAATATTCATTGATTTTTGCCATTGAAAAAAGTCCAGAAATGTTTGAAGCTACTGACTGAATGAAAGGAGCTGGCATCTCACTCTCTTTGAATCTTCTTTATCATGCTAGGCTTAGCAGGAAAAAGCAAAAAATTTCAGAATTGCACCTTGCAATGTGGAGATATTACTGTTTGTGCATTTACAATATTCATTGATTTTTGCCATTGAAAAACATCATGTTATTCATATACCAGAAATGTTTGAAGCTACTGACTGAATGAAAGGAGCTGGCATCTCACTCTCTTTGAATCTTCTTTATCATGCTAGGATTAGCAGGAAAAAGCAAAAAATTTCAGAATTGCACCTTGCAATGTGGAGATATTACTGTTTGTGCATTTACAATATTCATTGATTTTTGCCATTGAAAAACGTCCAGAAATGTTTGAAGCTACTGACTGAATGAAAGGAGCTGGCATCTCACTCTCTTTGAATCTTCTTTATCATGCTAGGATTAGCAGGAAAAAGCAAAAAATTTCAGAATTGCACCTTGCAATGTGGCGATATTACTGTTTGTGCATTTACAATATTCATTGATTTTTGCCATTGAAAAACATCATGTTATTCATATACCAGAAATGTTTGAAGCTACTGACTGAATGAAAGGAGCTGGCATCTCACTCTCCTTGAATCTTCTTTATCATGCTAGGATTAGCAGGAAAAAGCAAAAAATTTCAGAATTGCACCTTGCAATGTGGAGATATTACTGTTTGTGCATTTACAATATTCATTGATTTTTGCCATTGAAAAACATCATGTTATTCATATACCAGAAATGTTTGAAGCTACTGACTGAATGAAAGGAGCTGGCATCTCACTCTCTTTGAATCTTCTTTATCATGCTAGGATTAGCAGGAAAAAGCAAAAAATTTCAGAATTGCACCTTGCAATGTGGAGATATTACTGTTTGTGCATTTACAATATTCATTGATTTTTGCCATTGAAAAACATCATGTTATTCATATACCAGAATTGTTTGAAGCTACTGACTGAATGAAAGGAGCTGGCATCTCACTCTCTTTGAATCTTCTTTATCATGCTAGGATTAGCAGGAAAAAGCAAAAAATTTCAGAATTGCACCTTGCAATGTGGAGATATTACTGTTTGTGCATTTACAATATTCATTGATTTTTGCCATTGAAAAACATCATGTTATTCATATACCAGAAATGTTTGAAGCTACTGACTGAATGAAAGGAGCTGGCATCTCACTCTCTTTGAATCTTCTTTATCATGCTAGGATTAGCAGGAAAAAGCAAAAAATTTCAGAATTGCACCTTGCAATGTGGAGATATTACTGTTTGTGCATTTACAATATTCATTGATTTTTGCTATTGAAAAACATCATGTTATTCATATACCAGAAATGTTTGAAGCTACTGACTGAATGAATGGAGCTGGCATCTCACTCTCTTTGAATCTTCTTTATCATGCTAGGATTAGCAGGAAAAAGCAAAAAATTTCAGAATTGCACCTTGCAATGTGGAGATATTACTGTTTGTGCAATTACAATTTTCATTGATTTTTGCCATTGAAAAACATCATGTTATTCATATACCAGAAATGTTTGAAGCTACTGACTGAATGAAAGGAGCTGGCATCTCATTCTCTTTGAATCTTCTTTATCATGCTAGGATTAGCAGGAAAAAGCAAAAAAATTCAGAATTGAACCTTGCAATGTGGAGATATTACTGTTTGTGCATTTACAATATTCATTGATTTTTGCCATTGAAAAAATCATGTTATTCATATACCAGAAATGTTTGAAGCTACTGACTGAATGAAAGGAGCTGGCATCTCACTCTCTTTGAATCTTCTTTATCATGCTAGGATTAGCAGGAAAAAGCAAAAAATTTCAGAATTGCACCTTGCAATGTGGAGATATTACTGTTTGTGCATTTACAATATTCATTGATTTTTGCCATTGAAAAACATCATGTTATTCATATACCAGAAATGTTTGAAGCTACTGACTGAATGAAAGGAGCTGTCATCTCACTCTCCTTGAATCTTCTTTATCATGCTAGGATTAGCAGGAAAAAGCAAAAAATTTCAGAATTGCACCTTGCAATGTGGAGATATTACTGTTTGTGCATTTACAATATTCATTGATTTTTGCCATTGAAAAACATCATGTTATTCATATACCAGAAATGTTTGAAGCTACTGACTGACTGAAAGTAGCTGGCATCTCACTCTCTTTGAATCTTCTTTATCATGCTAGGATTAGCAGGAAAAAGCAAAAAATTTCAGAATTGCACCTTGCAATGTGGAGATATTACTGTTTGTGCATTTACAATATTCATTGAGTTTTGCCATTGAAAAAAATCATGTTATTCATATACCAGAAATGTTTGAAGCTACTGACTGAATGAAAGGAGCTGGCATCTCACTCTCTTTGAATCTTCTTTATCATGCTAGGATTAGCAGGAAAAAGCAAAAAATTTCAGAATTGCACCTTGCAATGTGGAGATATTACTGTTTGTGCATTTACAATATTCATTGATTTTTGCCATTGAAAAACGTCCTGAAATGTTTGAAGCTACTGACTGAATGAAAGGAGCTGGCATCTCACTCTCTTTGAATCTTCTTTATCATGCTAGGATTAGCAGGAAAAAGCAAAAAATTTCAGAATTGCACCTTGCAATGTGGAGATATTACTGTTTGTGCATTTACAATATTCATTGATTTTTGCCATTGAAAAACGTCCAGAAATGTTTGAAGCTACTGACTGAATGAAAGGAGCTGGCATCTCACTCTCTTTGAATCTTCTTTATCATGCTAGGATTAGCAGGAAAAAGCAAAAAATTTCAGAATTGCACCTTGCAATGTGGAGATATTACTGTTTGTGCATTTACAATATTCATTGATTTTTGCCATTGAAAAACGTCCAGAAATGTTTGAAGCTACTGACTGAATGAAAGGAGCTGGCATCTCACTCTCTTTGAATCTTCTTTATCATGCTAGGATTAGCAGGAAAAAGCAAAAAATTTCAGAATTGCACGTTGCAATGTGGAGATATTACTGTTTGTGCATTTACAATATTCATTGATTTTTGCCATTGAAAAACGTCCAGAAATGTTTGAAGCTACTGACTGAATGAAAGGAGCTGGCATCTCACTCTCTTTGAATCTTCTTTACCATGCTAGGATTAGCAGGAAAAAGCAAAAAATTTCAGAATTGCACCTTGCAATGTGGAGATATTACTGTTTGTGCATTTACAATATTCATTGATTTTTGCCATTGAAAAACATCATGTTATTCATATACCAGAAATGTTTGAAGCTACTGACTGAATGAAAGGAGCTGGCATCTCCCTCTCTTTGAATCTTCTTTATCATGCTAGGATTAGCAGGAAAAAGCAAAAAATTTCAGAATTGCACCTTGCAATGTAGAGATATTACTGTTTGTGCATTTACAATATTCATTGATTTTTGCCATTGAAAAACATCATGTTATTCATATACCAGAAATGTTTGAAGCTACTGACTGAATGAAAGGAGCTGGCATCTCACTCTCTTTGAATCTTCTTTATCATGCTAGGATTAGCAGGAAAAAGCAAAAAATTTCAGAATTGCACCTTGCAATGTGGAGATATTACTGTTTGTGCATTTACAATATTCATTGATTTTTGCCATTGAAAAACGTCCAGAAATGTTTGAAGCTACTGACTGAATGAAAGGAGCTGGCATCTCACTCTCTTTGAATCTTCTTTATCATGCTAGGATTAGCAGGAAAAAGCAAAAAATTTCAGAATTGCACCTTGCAATGTGGAGATATTACTGTTTGTGCATTTACAATATTCATTGATTTTTGCCATTGAAAAACATCCAGAAATGTTTGAAGCTACTGACTGAATGAAAGGAGCTGGCATCTCACTCTCTTTGAATCTTCTTTATCATGCTAGGATTAGCAGGAAAAAGCAAAAAATTTCAGAATTGCACCTTGCAATGTGGAGATATTACTGTTTGTGCATTTACAATATTCATAGATTTTTGCCATTGAAAAACATCATGTTATTCATATACCAGAAATGTTTGAAGCTACTGACTGAATGAAAGGAGCTGGCATCTCACTCTCTTTGAATCTTCTTTATCATGCTAGGATTAGCAGGAAAAAGCAAAAAATTTCAGAATTGCACCTTGCAATGTGGAGATATTACTGTTTGTGCATTTACAATATTCATTGATTTTTGCCATTGAAAAACGTCCAGAAATGTTTGAAGCTACTGACTGAATGAAAGGAGCTGGCATCTCACTCTCTTTGAATCTTCTTTACCATGCTAGGATTAGCAGGAAAAAGCAAAAAATTTCAGAATTGCACCTTGCAATGTAGAGATATTACTGTTTGTGCATTTACAATATTCATTGATTTTTGCCATTGAAAAACATCATGTTATTCATATACCAGAAATGTTTGAAGCTACTGACTGAATGAAAGGAGCTGGCATCTCACTCTCTTTGAATCTTCTTTATCATGCTAGGATTAGCAGGAAAAAGCAAAAAATTTCAGAATTGCACCTTGCAATGTGGAGATATTACTGTTTGTGCATTTACAATATTCATTGATTTTTGCCATTGTAAAACGTCCAGAAATGTTTGAAGCTACTGACTGAATGAAAGGAGCTGGCATATCACTCTCTTTGAATCTTCTTTATCATGCTAGGATTAGCAGGAAAAAGCAAAAAATTTCAGAATTGCACCTTGCAATGTGGAGATATTACTGTTTGTGCATTTACAATATTCATTGATTTTTGCCATTGAAAAACATCATGTTATTCATATACCAGAAATGTTTGAAGCTACTGACTGAATGAAAGGAGCTGGCATCTCACTCTCTTTGAATCTTCTTTATCATGCTAGGATTAGCAGGAAAAAGCAAAAAATTTCAGAATTGCACCTTGCAATGTGGAGATATTACTGTTTGTGCATTTACAATATTCATTGATTTTTGCCATTGAAAAACATCATGTTATTCATATACCAAAAATGTTTGAAGCTACTGACTGAATGAAAGGAGCTGGCATCTCACTCTCTTTGAATCTTCTTTATCATGCTAGGATTAGCAGGAAAAAGCAAAAAATTTCAGAATTGCACCTTGCAATGTGGAGATATTACTGTTTGTGCATTTACAATATTCATTGATTTTTGCCATTGAAAAACATCATGTTATTCATATACCAGAAATGTTTGAAGCTACTGACTGAATGAAAGGAGCTGGCATCTCACTCTCTTTGAATCGTCTTTATCATGCTAGGATTAGCAGGAAAAAGCAAAAAATTTCAGAATTGCACCTTGCAATGTGGAGATATTACTGTTTGTGCATTTACAATATTCATTGATTTTTGCCATTGAAAAACATCATGTTATTCATATACCAGAAATGTTTGAAGCTACTGACTGAATGAAAGGAGCTGGCATCTCACTCTCTTTGAATCTTCTTTATCATGCTAGGATTAGCAGGAAAAAGCAAAAAATTTCAGAATTGCACCTTGCAATGTGGAGATATTACTGTTTGTGCATTTACAATATTCATTGATTTTTGCCATTGAAAAAAATCATGTTATTCATATACCAGAAATGTTTGAAGCTACTGACTGAATGAAAGGAGCTGGCATCTCACTCTCTTTGAATCTTCTTTATCATGCTAGGATTAGCAGGAAAAAGCAAAAAATTTCAGAATTGCACCTTGCAATGTGGAGATATTACTCTTTGTGCATTTACAATATTCATTGATTTTTGCCATTGAAAAACGTCCAGAAATGTTTGAAGCTACTGACTGAATGAAAGGAGCTGGCATCTCACTCTCTTTGAATCTTCTTTATCATGCTAGGATTAGCAGGAAAAAGCAAAAAATTTCAGAATTTCACCTTGCAATGTGGAGATATTACTGTTTGTGCATTTACAATATTCATTGATTTTTGCCATTGAAAAACATCATGTTATTCATATACCAGAAATGTTTGAAGCTACTGACTGAATGAAAGGAGCTGGCATCTCACTCTCTTTGAATCTTCTTTATCATGCTAGGATTAGCAGGAAAAAGCAAAAAATTTCAGAATTGCACCTTGCAATGTGGAGATATTACTGTTTGTGCATTTACAATATTCATTGATTTTTGCCATTGAAAAACGTCCAGAAATGTTTGAAGCTACTGACTGAATGAAAGGAGCTGGCATCTCACTCTCTTTGAATCTTCTTTATCATGCTAGGATTAGCAGGAAAAAGCAAAAAATTTCAGAATTGCACCTTGCAATGTGGAGATATTACTGTTTGTGCATTTACAATATTCATTGATTTTTGCCATTGAAAAACATCATGTTATTCATATACCAGAAATGTTTGAAGCTACTGACTGAATGAAAGGAGCTGGCATCTCACTCTCTTTGAATCTTCTTTATCATGCTAGGATTAGCAGGAAAAAGCAAAAAATTTCAGAATTGCACCTTGCAATGTGGAGATATTACTGTTTGTGCATTTACAATATTCATTGATTTTTGCCATTGAAAAACATCATGTTATTCATATACCAGAAATGTTTCAAGCTACTGACTGAATGAAAGGAGCTGGCATCTCACTGTCTTTGAATCTTCTTTATCATGCTAGGATTAGCAGGAAAAAGCAAAAAATTTCAGAATTGCACCTTGCAATGTGGAGATATTACTGTTTGTGCATTTACAATATTCATTGATTTTTGCCATTGAAAAACATTATGTTATTCATATACCAGAAATGTTTGAAGCTACTGACTGAATGAAAGGAGCTGGCATCTCACTGTCTTTGAATCTTCTTTATCATGCTAGGATTAGCAGGAAAAAGCAAAAAATTTCAGAATTGCACCTTGCAATGTGGAGATATTACTGTTTGTGCATTTACAATATTCATTGATTTTTGCCATTGAAAAACATTATGTTATTCATATACCAGAAATGTTTGAAGCTACTGACTGAATGAAAGGAGCTGGCATCTCACTCTCTTTGAATCTTCTTTATCATGCTAGGATTAGCAGGAAAAAGCAAAAAATTTCAGAATTGCACCTTGCAATGTGGAGATATTACTGTTTGTGCATTTACATTATTCATTGATTTTTGCCATTGAAAAAAATCATGTTATTCATATACCAGAAATGTTTGAAGCTACTGACTGAATGAAAGGAGCTGGCATCTCACTCTCTTTGAATCTTCTTTATCATGCTAGGATTAGCAGGAAAAAGCAAAAAATTTCAGAATTGCACCTTGCAATGTGGAGATATTACTGTTTGTGCATTTACAATATTCATTGATTTTTGCCATTGAAAAACGTCCAGAAATGTTTGAAGCTACTGACTGAATGAAAGGAGCTGGCATCTCACTCTCTTTGAATCTTCTTTATCATGCTAGGATTAGCAGGAAAAAGCAAAAAATTTCAGAATTGCACGTTGCATGTGGAGATATTACTGTTTGTGCATTTACAATATTCATTGATTTTTGCCATTGAAAAACGTCCAGAAATGTTTGAAGCTACTGACTGAATGAAAGGAGCTGGCATCTCACTCTCTTTGAATCTTCTTTATCATGCTAGGATTAGCAGGAAAAAGCAAAAAATTTCAGAATTGCACCTTGCAGTGTGGAGATATTACTGTTTGTGCATTTACAATATTCATTGATTTTTGCCATTGAAAAACGTCCAGAAATGTTTGAAGCTACTGACTGAATGAAAGGAGCTGGCATCTCACTCTCTTTGAATCTTCTTTATCATGCTAGGATTAGCAGGAAAAAGCAAAAAATTTCAGAATTGCACCTTGCAATGTGGAGATATTACTGTTTGTGCATTTACAATATTCATTGATTTTTGCCATTGAAAAACATCATGTTATTCATATACCAGAAATGTTTGAAGCTACTGACTGAATGAAAGGAGCTGGCATCTCACTCTCTTTGAATCTTCTTTATCATGCTAGGATTAGCAGGAAAAAGCAAAAAATTTCAGAATTGCACCTTGCAATGTGGAGATATTACTGTTTGTGCATTTACAATATTCATTGATTTTTGCCATTGAAAAACATCATGTTATTCATATACCAGAAATGTTTGAAGCTACTGACTGAATGAAAGGAGCTGGCATCTCACTCTCTTTGAATCTTCTTTATCTTGCTAGGATTAGCAGGAAAAAGCAAAAAATTTCAGAATTGCACCTTGCAATGTGGAGATATTACTGTTTGTGCATTTACAATATTCATTGATTTTTGCCATTGAAAAACATCATGTTATTCATATACCAGAAATATTTGAAGCTACTGACTGAATGAAAGCAGCTGGCATCTCACTCTCTTTGAATCTTCTTTATCATGCTAGGATTAGCAGGAAAAAGCAAAAAATTTCAGAATTGCACCTTGCAATGTGGAGATATTACTGTTTGTGCATTTACAATATTCATTGATTTTTGCCATTGAAAAACGTCCAGAAATGTTTGAAGCTACTGACTGAATGAAAGGAGCTGGCATCTCACTCTCTTTGAATCTTCTTTATCATGCTAGGATTAGCAGGAAAAAGCAAAAAATTTCAGAATTGCACCTTGCAATGTGAAGATATTACTGTTTATGCATTTACAATATTCATTGATTTTTGCCATTGAAAAACGTCCAGAAATGTTTGAAGCTACTGACTGAATGAAAGGAGCTGGCATCTCACTCTCTTTGAATCTTCTTTATCATGCTAGGATTAGCAGGAAAAAGCAAAAAATTTCAGAATTGCACCTTGCAATGTGGAGATATTACTGTTTGTGCATTTACAATATTCATTGATTTTTGCCATTGAAAAACGTCCAGAAATGTTTGAAGCTACTGACTGAATGAAAGGAGCTGGCATCTCACTCTCTTTGAATCTTCTTTATCATGCTAGGATTAGCAGGAAAAAGCAAAAAATTTCAGAATTGCACCTTGCAATGTGGAGATATTACTGTTTGTGCATTTACAATATTCATAGATTTTTGCCATTGAAAAACATCATGTTATTCATATACCAGAAATGTTTGAAGCTACTGACTGAATGAAAGGAGCTGGCATCTCACTCTCTTTGAATCTTCTTTATCATGCTAGGATTAGCAGGAAAAAGCAAAAAATTTCAGAATTGCACCTTGCAATGTGGAGATATTACTGTTTGTGCATTTACAATATTCATTGATTTTTGCCATTGAAAAACGTCCAGAAATGTTTGAAGCTACTGACTGAATGAAAGGAGCTGGCATCTCACTCTCTTTGAATCTTCGTTATCATGCTAGGATTAGCAGGAAAAAGCAAAAAATTTCAGAATTGCACCTTGCAATGTGGAGATATTACTGTTTGTGCATTTACAATATTCATTGATTTTTGCCATTGAAAAACATCATGTTATTCATATACCAGAAATGTTTGAAGCTACTGACTGAATGAAAGGAGCTGGCATCTCACTCTCTTGGAATCTTCTTTATCACGCTAGGATTAGCAGGAAAAAGCAAAAAATTTCAGAATTGCACCTTGCAATGTGGAGATATTACTGTTTGTGCATTTACAATATTCATTGATTATTGCCATTGAAAAACGTCCAGAAATGTTTGAAGCTACTGACTGAATGAAAGGAGCTGGCATCTCACTCTCTTTGAATCTTCTTTATCATGCTAGGATTAGCAGGAAAAAGCAAAAAATTTCAGAATTGCACCTTGCAATGTGGAGATATTACTGTTTGTGCATTTACAATATTCATTGATTTTTGCCATTGAAAAACATCATGTTATTCATATACCAGAAATGTTTGAAGCTACTGACTAAATGAAAGGAGCTGGCATCTCACTATCTTTGAATCTTCTTTATCATGCTAGGATTAGCAGGAAAAAGCAAAAAATTTCAGAATTGCACCTTGCAATGTGGAGATATTACTGTTTGTGCATTTACAATATTCATTGATTTTTGCCATTGAAAAACATCATGTTATTCATATACCAGAAATGTTTGAAGCTACTGACTGAATGAAAGGAGCTGGCATCTCACTCTCATTGAATCTTCTTTATCACGCTAGGATTAGCAGGAAAAAGCAAATAAAAAAAAGAATTGCACCTTGCAATGTGGAGATATTACTGTTTGTGCATTTACAATATTCATTGATTTTTGCCATTGAAAAACATCATGTTATTCATATACCAGAAATGTTTGAAGCTACTGACTGAATGAAAGGAGCTGGCATCTCACTCTCTTTGAATCTTCTTTATCATGCTAGGATTAGCAGGAAAAAGCAAAAAATTTCAGAATTGCACCTTGCAATGTGGAGATATTACTGTTTGTGCATTTACAATATTCATTGATTTTTGCCATTGAAAAAAATCATGTTATTCATATACCAGAAATGTTTGAAGCTACTGACTGAATGAAAGGAGCTGGCATCTCACTCTCTTTGAATCTTCTTTATCATGCTGGGATTAGCAGGAAAGAGCAAAAAATTTCAGAATTGCACCTTGCAATGTGGAGATATTACTCTTTGTGCATTTACAATATTCATTGATTTTTGCCATTGAAAAACGTCCAGAAATGTTTGAAGCTACTGACTGAATGAAAGGAGCTGGCATCTCACTCTCTTTGAATCTTCTTTATCATGCTAGGATTAGCAGGAAAAAGCAAAAAATTTCAGAATTTCACCTTGCAATGTGGAGATATTACTGTTTGTGCATTTACAATATTCATTGATTTTTGCCATTGAAAAACATCATGTTATTCATATACCAGAAATGTTTGAAGCTACTGACTGAATGAAAGGAGCTGGCATCTCACTCTCTTTGAATCTTCTTTATCATGCTAGGATTAGCAGGAAAAAGCAAAAAATTTCAGAATTGCACCTTGCAATGTGGAGATATTACTGTTTGTGCATTTACAATATTCATTGATTTTTGCCATTGAAAAACGTCCAGAAATGTTTGAAGCTACTGACTGAATGAAAGGAGCTGGCATCTCACTCTCTTTGAATCTTCTTTATCATGCTAGGATTAGCAGGAAAAAGCAAAAAATTTCAGAATTGCACCTTGCAATGTGGAGATATTACTGTTTGTGCATTTACAATATTCATTGATTTTTGCCATTGAAAAACATCATGTTATTCATATACCAGAAATGTTTGAAGCTACTGACTGAATGAAAGGAGCTGGCATCTCACTCTCTTTGAATCTTCTTTATCATGCTAGGATTAGCAGGAAAAAGCAAAAAATTTCAGAATTGCACCTTGCAATGTGGAGATATTACTGTTTGTGCATTTACAATATTCATTGATTTTTGCCATTGAAAAACATCATGTTATTCATATACCAGAAATGTTTGAAGCTACTGACTGAATGAAAGGAGCTGGCATCTCACTCTCTTTGAATCTTCTTTATCATGCTAGGATTAGCAGGAAAAAGCAAAAAATTTCAGAATTGCACTTTGCAATGTGGAGATATTACTGTTTGTGCATTTACAATATTCATTGATTTTTGCCATTGAAAAACATTATGTTATTCATATACCAGAAATGTTTGAAGCTACTGACTGAATGAAAGGAGCTGGCATCTCACTCTCTTTGAATCTTCTTTATCATGCTAGGATTAGCAGGAAAAAGCAAAAAATTTCAGAATTGCACCTTGCAATGTGGAGATATTACTGTTTGTGCATTTACAATATTCATTGATTTTTGCCATTGAAAAACATCATGTTATTCATATACCAGAAATGTTTGAAGCTACTGACTGAATGAAAGGAGCTGGCATCTCACTCTCTTTGAATCTTCTTTATCATGCTAGGATTAGCAGGAAAAAGCAAAAAATTTCAGAATTGCACCTTGCAATGTGGAGATATTACTGTTTGTGCATTTACAATATTCATTGATTTTTGCCATTGAAAAACGTCCAGAAATGTTTGAAGCTACTGACTGAATGAAAGGAGCTGGCATCTCACTCTCTTTGAATCTTCTTTATCATGCTAGGATTAGCAGGAAAAAGCAAAAAATTTCAGAATTGCACCTTGCAATGTGGAGATATTACTGTTTGTGCATTTACAATATTCATTGATTTTTGCCATTGAAAAACATCATGTTATTCATATACCAGAAATGTTTGAAGCTACCGACTGAATGAAAGGAGCTGGCATCTCACTCTCTTTGAATCTTCTTTTTCATGCTAGGATTAGCAGGAAAAAGCAAAAAACTTCAGAATTGCACCTTGCAATGTGGAGATATTACTGTTTGTGCATTTACAATATTCACTGATTTTTGCCATTGAAAAACATCATGTTATTCATATACCAGAAATGTTTGAAGCTACTGACTGAATGAAAGGAGCTGGCATCTCACTCTCCTTGAATCTTCTTTATCATGCTAGGATTAGCAGGAAAAAGCAAAAAATTTCAGAATTGCACCTTGCAATGTGGAGATATTACTGTTTGTGCATTTACAATATTCATTGATTTTTGCCATTGAAAAACATCATGTTATTCATATACCAGAAATGTTTGAAGCTACTGACTGAATGAAAGGAGCTGGCATCTCACTCTCTTTGAATCTTTTTATCATGCTAGGATTAGCAGGAAAAAGCAAAAAATTTCAGCATTGCACCTTGCAATGTGGAGATATTACTGTTTGTGCATTTACAATATTCATTGATTTTTGCCATTGAAAAAAATCATGTTATTCATATACCAGAAATGTTTGAAGCTACTGACTGAATGAAAGGAGCTGGCATCTCACTCTCTTTGAATCTTCTTTATCATGCTAGGATTAGCAGGAAAAAGCAAAAAATTTCAGAATTGCACCTTGCATTGTGGAGATATTACTGTCTGTGCATTTACAATATTCATTGATTTTTGCCATTGAAAAACGTCCTGAAATGTTTGAAGCTACTGACTGAATGAAAGGAGCTGGCATCTCACTCTCTTTGAATCTTCTTTATCATGCTAGGATTAGCAGGAAAAAGCAAAAAATTTCAGAATTGCACCTTGCAATGTGGAGATATTACTGTTTGTGCATTTACAATATTCATTGATTTTTGCCATTGAAAAACGTCCAGAAATGTTTGAAGCTACTGACTGAATGAAAGGAGCTGGCATCTCACTCTCTTTGAATCTTCTTTATCATGCTAGGATTAGCAGGAAAAAGCAAAAAATTTCAGAATTGCACCTTGCAATGTGGAGATATTACTGTTTGTGCATTTACAATATTCATTGATTTTTGCCATTGAAAAACGTCCAGAAATGTTTGAAGCTACTGACTGAATGAAAGGAGCTGGCATCTCACTCTCTTTGAATCTTCTTTATCATGCTAGGATTAGCAGGAAAAAGTAAAAAATTTCAGAATTGCACGTTGCAATGTGGAGATATTACTGTTTGTGCATTTACAATATTCATTGATTTTTGCCATTGAAAAACGTCCAGAAATGTTTGAAGCTACTGACTGAATGAAAGGAGCTGGCATCTCACTCTCTTTGAATCTTCTTTATCATACTAGGATTAGCAGGAAAAAGCAAAAAATTTCAGAATTGCACCTTGCAATGTGGAGATATTACTGTTTGTGCATTTACAATATTCATTGATTTTTGCCATTGAAAAACATCATGTTATTCATATACCAGAAATGTTTGAAGATACTGACTGAATGAAAGGAGCTGGCATCTCACTCTCTTTGAATCTTCTTTATCATGCTAGGATTAGCAGGAAAAAGCAAAAAATTTCAGAATTGCACCTTGCAATGTGGAGATATTACTGTTTGTGCATTTACAATATTCATTGATTTTTGCCATTGAAAAAAATCATGTTATTCATATACCAGAAATGTTTGAAGCTACTGACTGAATGAAAGGAGCTGGCATCTCACTCTCTTTGAATCTTCTTTATCATGCTAGGATTAGCAGGAAAAAGCAAAAAATTTCAGAATTGCACCTTGCAATGTGGAGATATTACTGTTTGTGCATTTACAATATTCATTGATTTTTGCCATTGAAAAACGTCCAGAAATGTTTGAAGCTACTGACTGAATGAAAGGAGCTGGCATCTCACTCTCTTTGAATCTTCTTTATCATGCTAGGATTAGCAGGAAAAAGCAAAAAGTTTCAGAATTGCACCTTGCAATGTGGAGATATTACTGTTTGTGCATTTACAATATTCATTGATTTTTGCCATTGAAAAACATCATGTTATTCATATACCAGAAATGTTTGAAGCTACTGACTGAATGAAAGGAGCTGGCATCTCACTCTCTTTGAATCTTCTTTATCATGCTAGGATTAGCAGGAAAAAGCAAAAAATTTCAGAATTGCACCTTGCAATGTGGAGATATTACTGTTTGTGCATTTACAATATTCATTGATTTTTGCCATTGAAAAACATCATGTTATTCATATACCAGAAATGTTTGAAGCTACTGACTGAATGAAAGGAGCTGGCATCTCACTCTCCTTGAATCTTCTTTATCATGCTAGGATTAGCAGGAAAAAGCAAAAAATTTCAGAATTGCACCTTGCAATGTGGAGATATTACTGTTTGTGCATTTACAATATTCATTGATTTTTGCCATTGAAAAACATCATGTTATTCATATACCAGAAATGTTTGAAGCTACTGACTGAATGAAAGGAGCTGGCATCTCACTCTCTTTGAATCTTTTTATCATGCTAGGATTAGCAGGAAAAAGCAAAAAATTTCAGCATTGCACCTTGCAATGTGGAGATATTACTGTTTGTGCATTTACAATATTCATTGATTTTTGCCATTGAAAAAAATCATGTTATTCATATACCAGAAATGTTTGAAGCTACTGACTGAATGAAAGGAGCTGGCATCTCACTCTGTTTGAATCTTCTTTATCATGCTAGGATTAGCAGGAAAAAGCAAAAAATTTCAGAATTGCACCTTGCAATGTGGAGATATTACTGTTTGTGCATTTACAATATTCATTGATTTTTGCCATTGAAAAACGTCCTGAAATGTTTGAAGCTACTGACTGAATGAAAGGAGCTGGCATCTCACTCTCTTTGAATCTTCTTTATCATGCTAGGATTAGCAGGAAAAAGCAAAAAATTTCAGAATTGCACCTTGCAATGTGGAGATATTACTGTTTGTGCATTTACAATATTCATTGATTTTTGCCATTGAAAAACGTCCAGAAATGTTTGAAGCTACTGACTGAATGAAAGGAGCTGGCATCTCACTCTCTTTGAATCTTCTTTATCATGCTAGGATTAGCAGGAAAAAGCAAAAAATTTCAGAATTGCACCTTGCAATGTGGAGATATTACTGTTTGTGCATTTACAATATTCATTGATTTTTGCCATTGAAAAACGTCCAGAAATGTTTGAAGCTACTGACTGAATGAAAGGAGCTGGCATCTCACTCTCTTTGAATCTTCTTTATCATGCTAGGATTAGCAGGAAAAAGCAACAAATTTCAGAATTGCACGTTGCAATGTGGAGATATTACTGTTTGTGCATTTACAATATTCATTGATTTTTGCCATTGAAAAACGTCCAGAAATGTTTGAAGCTACTGACTGAATGAAAGGAGCTGGCATCTCACTCTCTTTGAATCTTCTTTATCATGCTAGGATTAGCAGTAAAAAGCAAAAAATTTCAGAATTGCACCTTGCAATGTGGAGATATTACTGTTTGTGCATTTACAATATTCATTGATTTTTGCCATTGAAAAACGTCCAGAAATGTTTGAAGCTACTGACTGAATGAAAGGAGCTGGCATCTCACTCTCTTTGAATCTTCTTTATCATGCTAATATTAGCAGGAAAAAGCAAAAAATTTCAGAATTGCACCTTGCAATGTGGAGATATTACTGTTTGTGCATTTACAATATTCATTGATTTTTGCCATTGAAAAACATCATGTTATTCATATACCAGAAATGTTTGATGCTACTGACTGAATGAAAGGAGCTGGCATTTCACTCTCTTTGAATCTTCTTTATCATGCTAGGTTAGCAGGAAAAAGCAAAAAATTTCAGAATTGCACCTTGCAATGTGGAGATATTACTGTTTGTGCATTTACAATATTCATTGATTTTTGCCATTGAAAAACGTCCAGAAATGTTTGAAGCTACTGACTGAATGAAAGGAGCTGGCATCTCACTCTCTTTGAATCTTCTTTATCATGCTAGGATTAGCAGGAAAAAGCAAAAAATTTCAGAATTGCACCTTGCAATGTGGAGATATTACTGTTTGTGCATTTACAATATTCATTGATTTTTGCCATTGAAAAACGTCCAGAAATGTTTGAAGCTACTGACTGAATGAAAGGAGCTGGCATCTCACTCTCTTTGAATTTTCTTTATCATGCTAGGATTAGCAGGAAAAAGCAAAAAAATTCAGAATTGCACCTTGCAATGTGGAGATATTACTGTTTGTGCATTTACGATATTCATTGATTTTTGCCATTGAAAAACGTCCAGAAATGTTTGAAGCTACTGACTGAATGAAAGGAGCTGGCATCTCACTCTCTTTGAATCTTCTTTATCATGCTAGGATTAGCAGGAAAAAGCAAAACATTTCAGAATTGCACCTTGCAATGTGGAGATATTACTGTTTGTGCATTTACAATATTCATTGATTTTTGCCATTGAAAAACGTCCAGAAATGTATGAAGCTACTGACTGAATGAAAGGAGCTGGCATCTCACTCTCTTTGAATCTTCTTTATCATGCTAGGATTAGCAGGAAAAAGCAAAAAATTTCAGAATTGCACCTTGCAATGTGGAGATATTACTGTTTGTGCATTTACAATATTCATTGATTTTTGCCATTGAAAAATGTCCAGAAATGTTTGAAGCTACTGACTGAATGAAAGGAGCTGGCATCTCACTCTCTTTGAATCTTCTTTATCATGCTAGAATTAGCAGGAAAAAGCAAAAAAATTCAGAATTGCACCTTGCAATGTGGAGATATTACTGTTTGTGCATTTACAATATTCATTGATTTTTGCCATTGAAAAACATCATGTTATTCATATACCAGAAATGTTTGAAGCTACTGACTGAATGAAAGGAGCTGGCATCTCACTCTCTTTGAATCTTCTTTATCATGCTAGGATTAGCAGGAAAAAGCAAAAAATTTCAGAATTGCACCTTGCAATGTGGAGATATTACTGTTTGTGCATTTACAATATTCATTGATTTTTGCCATTGAAAAACATCATGTTATTCATATACCAGAAATGTTTGAAGCTACTGACTGAATGAAAGGAGCTGGCATCTCACTCTCTTTGAATCTTCTTTATCATGCTAGGATTAGCAGGAAAAAGCAAAAAATTTAAGAATTGCACCTTGCAATGTGGAGATATTACTGTTTGTGCATTTACAATATTCATTGATTTTTGCCATTGAAAAACGTCCAGAAATGTTTGAAGCTACTGACTGAATGAAAGGAGCTGGCATCTCACTCTCTTTGAATCTTCTTTATCATGCTAGGATTAGTAGGAAAAAGCAAAAAATTTCAGAATTGCACCATGCAATGTGGAGATATTACTGTTTGTGCATTTACAATATTCATTGATTTTTGCCATTGAAAAACATCATGTTATTCATATACCAGAAATGTTTGAAGCTACTGACTGAATGAAAGGAGCTGGCATCTCACTCTCTTTGAATCTTCTTTATCATGCTAGGATTAGCAGGAAAAAGCAAAAAATTTCAGAATTGCACCTTGCAATGTGGAGATATTACTGTTTGTGCATTTACAATATTCATTGATTTTTGCCATTGAAAAACATCATGTTATTCATATACCAGAAATGTTTGAAGCTACTGACTGAATGAAAGGAGCTGGCATCTCACTCTCTTTGAATCTTCTTTATCATGCTAGGATTAGCAGGAAAAAGCAAAAAATTTCAGAATTGCACCTTGCAATGTGGAGAAATTACTGTTTGTGCATTTACAATATTCATTGATTTTTGCCATTGAAAAACGTCCAGAAATGTTTGAAGCTACTGACTGAATGAAAGGAGCTGGCATCTCACTCTCTTTGAATCTTCTTTATCATGCTAGGATTAGCAGGAAAAAGCAAAAAATTTCAGAATTGCACCTTGCAATGTGGAGATATTACTGTTTGTGCATTTACAATATTCATTGATTTTTGCCATTGAAAAACATCCAGAAATGTTTGAAGCTACTGACTGAATGAAAGGAGCTGGCATCTCACTCTCTTTGAATCTTCTTTATCATGCTAGGATTAGCAGGAAAAAGCAAAAAATTTCAGAATTGCACCTTGCAATGTGGAGATATTACTGTTTGTGCATTTACAATATTCATTGATTTTTGCCATTGAAAAACGTCCAGAAATGTTTGAAGCTACTGACTGAATGAAAGGAGCTGGCATCTCACTCTCTTTGAATCTTCTTTATCATGCTAGGATTAGCAGGAAAAAGCAAAAAATTTCAGAATTGCACCTTGCAATGTGGAGATATTACTGTTTGTGCATTTACAATATTCATTGATTTTTGCCATTGAAAATTGTCCAGAAATGTTTGAAGCTACTGACTGAATGAAAGGAGCTGGCATCTCACTCTCTTTGAATCTTCTTTATCATGCTAGGATTAGTAGGAAAAAGCAAAAAATTTCAGAATTGCACCATGCAATGTGGAGATATTACTGTTTGTGCATTTACAATATTCATTGATTTTTGCCATTGAAAAACATCATGTTATTCATATACCAGAAATGTTTGAAGCTACTGACTGAATGAAAGGAGCTGGCATCTCACTCTCTTTGAATCTTCTTTATCATGCTAGGATTAGCAGGAAAAAGCAAAAAATTTCAGAATTGCACCTTGCAATGTGGAGATATTACTGTTTGTGCATTTACAATATTCATTGATTTTTGCCATTGAAAAACATCATGTTATTCATATACCAGAAATGTTTTAAGCTACTGACTGAATGAAAGGAGCTGGCATCTCACTCTCTTTGAATCTTCTTTATCATGCTAGGATTAGCAGGAAAAAGCAAAAAATTTCAGAATTGCACCTTGCAATGTGGAGATATTACTGTTTGTGCATTTACAATATTCATTGATTTTTGCCATTGAAAAACGTCCAGAAATGTTTGAAGCTACTGACTGAATGAAAGGAGCTGGCATCTCACTCTCTTTGAATCTTCTTTATCATGCTAGGATTAGCAGGAAAAAGCAAAAAATTTCAGAATTGCACCTTGCAATGTGGAGATATTACTGTTTGTGCATTTACAATATTCATTGATTTTTGCCATTGAAAAACGTCCAGAAATGTTTGAAGCTACTGACTGAATGAAAGGAGCTGGCATCTCACTCTCTTTGAATCTTCTTTATCATGCTAGGATTAGCAGGAAAAAGCAAAAAGTTTCAGAATTGCACCTTGCAATGTGGAGATATTACTGTTTGTGCATTTACAATATTCATTGATTTTTGCCATTGAAAAACGTCCAGAAATGTTTGAAGCTACTGACTGAATGAAAGGAGCTGGCATCTCACTCTCTTTGAATCTTCTTTATCATGCTAGGATTAGCAGGAAAAAGCAAAAAATTTCAGAATTGCACCTTGCAATGTGGAGATATTACTGTTTGTGCATTTACAATATTCATTGATTTTTGCCATTGAAAATTGTCCAGAAATGTTTGAAGCTACTGACAATGAAAGGAGCTGGCATCTCACTCTCTTTGAATCTTCTTTATCATGCTAGGATTAGCAGGAAAAAGCAAAAAATTTCTGAATTGCACCTTGCAATGTGGAGATATTACTGTTTGTGCATTTACAATATTCATTGATTTTTGCCATTGAAAAACGTCCAGAAATGTTTGAAGCTACTGACTGAATGAAAGGAGCTGGCATCTCACTCTCTTTGAATCTTCTTTATCATGCTAGGATTAGCAGGAAAAAGCAAAAAAATTCAGAATTGCACCTTGCAATGTGGAGATATTACTGTTTGTGCATTTACAATATTCATTGATTTTTGCCATTGAAAAACGTCCAGAAATGTTTGAAGCTACTGACTGAATGAAAGGAGCTGGCATCTCACTCTCTTTGAATCTTCTTTATCATGCTAGGATTAGTAGGAAAAAGGAAAAAATTTCAGAATTGCACCTTGCAATGTGGAGATATTACTGTTTGTGCATTTACAATATTCATTGATTTTTGCCATTGAAAAACGTCCAGAAATGTTTGAAGCTACTGACTGAATGAAAGGAGCTGGCATCTCACTCTCTTTGAATCTTCTTTATCATGCTAGGATTAGCAGGAAAAAGCAAAAAATTTCAGAATTGCACCTTGCAATGTGGAGATATTACTGTTTGTGCATTTACAATATTCATTGATTTTTGCCATTGAAAAAAGTCCAGAAATGTTTGAAGCTACTGACTGAATGAAAGGAGCTGGCATCTCACTCTCTTTGAATCTTCTTTATCATGCTAGGATTAGCAGGAAAAAGCAAAACATTTCAGAATTGCACCTTGCAATGTGGAGATATTACTGTTTGTGCATTTACAATATTCATTGATTTTTGCCATTGAAAAACATCATGTTATTCATATACCAGAAATGTTTGAAGCTACTGACTGAATGAAAGGAGCTGGCATCTCACTCTCTCTGAATCTTCTTTATCATGCTAGGATTAGCAGGAAAAAGCAAAAAATTTCAGAATTGCACCTTGCAATGTGGAGATATTACTGTTTGTGCATTTACAATATTCATTGATTTTTGCCATTGAAAAACGTCCATAAATGTTTGAAGCTACTGACTGAATGAAAGGAGCTGGCATCTCACTCTCTTTGAATCTTCTTTATCATGCTAAGATTAGCAGGAAAAAGCAAAAAATTTCAGAATTGCACCTTGCAATGTGGAGATATTACTGTTTGTGCATTTACAATATTCATTGATTTTTGCCATTGAAAAACGTCCATAAATGTTTGAAGCTACTGACTGAATGAAAGGAGCTGGCATCTCACTCTCTTTGAATCTTCTTTATCATGCTAGGATTAGCAGGAAAAAGCAAAAAATTTCAGAATTGCACCTTGCAATGTGGAGATATTAATGTTTGTGCATTTACAATATTCATTGATTTTTGCCATTGAAAAACATCATGTTATTCATATACCAGAAATGTTTGAAGCTACTGACTGAATGAAAGGAGCTGGCATCTCACTCTCTTCGAATCTTCTTTATCATGCTAGGATTAGCAGGAAAAAGCAAAAAATTTCAGAATTGCACCTTGCAATGTGGAGATATTACTGTTTGTGCATTTACAATATTCATTGATTTTTGCCATTGAAAAACGTCCAGAAATGTTTGAAGCTACTGACTGAATGACAGGAGCTGGCATCTCACTCTCTTTGAATCTTCTTTATCATGCTAGGATTAGCAGGAAAAAGCAAAAAATTTCAGAATTGCACCTTGCAATGTGGAGATATTACTGTTTGTGCATTTACAATATTCATTGATTTTTGCCATTGAAAAACGTCCAGAAATGTTTGAAGCTACTGACTGAATGAAAGGAACTGGCATCTCACTCTCTTTGAATCTTCTTTATCATGCTAGGATTAGCAGGAAAAAGCAAAAAATTTCAGAATTGCACCTTGCAATGTGGAGATATTACTGTTTGTGCATTTACAATATTCATTGATTTTTGCCATTGAAAAACGTCCAGAAATGTTTGAAGCTACTGACTGAATGAAAGGAGCTGGCATCTCACTCTCTTTGAATCTTCTTTATCATGCTAGGATTAGCAGGAAAAAGCAAAAAATTTCAGAATTGCACCTTGCAATGTGGAGATATTACTGTTTGTGCATTTACAATATTCATTGATTTTTGCCATTGAAAAACGACCAGAAATGTTTGAAGCTACTGACTGAATGAAAGGAGCTGGCATCTCACTCTCTTTGAATCTTCTTTATCATGCTAGGATTAGCAGGAAAAAGCAAAAAATTTCAGAATTGCACCTTGCAATGTGGAGATATTACTGTTTGTGCATTTACAATATTCATTGATTTTTGCCATTGAAAAACATCATGTTATTCATATACCAGAAATGTTTGAAGCTACGGACTGAATGAAAGGAGCTGGCATCTCACTCTCTTTGAATCTTCTTTATCATGCTAGGATTAGCAGGAAAAAGCAAAAAATTTCAGAATTGCACCTTGCAATGTGGAGATATTACTGTTTGTGCATTTACAATATTCATTGATTTTTGCCATTGAAAAACGTCCAGAAATGTTTGAAGCTACTGACTGAATGAAAGGAGCTGGCATCTCACTCTCCTTGAATCTTCTTTATCATGCTAGGATTAGCAGGAAAAAGCAAAAAATTTCAGAATTGCACCTTGCAATGTGGAGATATTACTGTTTGTGCATTTACAATATTCATTGATTTTTGCCATTGAAAAACGTCCAGAAATGTTTGAAGCTACTGACTGAATGAAAGGAGCTGGCATCTCACTCTCTTTGAATCTTCTTTATCATGCTAGGATTAGCAGGAAAAAGCAAAAAATTTCAGAATTGCACCTTGCAATGTGGAGATATTACTGTTTGTGCATTTACAATATTCATTGATTTTTGCCATTGAAAAACATCCAGAAATGTTTGAAGCTACTGACTGAATGAAAGGAGCTGGCATCTCACTCTCTTTGAATCTTCTTTATCATGCTAGGATTAGCAGGAAAAAGCAAAAAAATTCAGAATTGCACCTTGCAATGTGGAGATATTACTGTTTGTGCATTTACAATATTCATTGATTTTTGCCATTGAAAAACGTCCAGAAATGTTTGAAGCTACTGACTGAATGAAAGGAGCTGGCATCTCACTCTCTTTGAATCTTCTTTATCATGCTAGGATTAGCAGGAAAAAGCAAAACAATTCAGAATTGCACCTTGCAATGTGGAGATATTACTGTTTGTGCATTTACAATATTCATTGATTTTTGCCATTGAAAAACGTCCAGAAATGTTTGAAGCTACTGACTGAATGAAAGGAGCTGGCATCTCACTCTCTTTGAATCTTCTTTGTCATGCTAGGATTAGCAGGAAAAAGCAAAACATTTCAGAATTGCACCTTGCAATGTGGAGATATTACTGTTTGTGCATTTACAATATTCATTGATTTTTGCCATTGAAAAACGTCCAGAAATGTTTGAAGCTACTGACTGAATGAAAGGAGCTGGCATCTCACTCTCTTTGAATCTTCTTTATCATGCTAGGAGTAGCAGGAAAAAGCAAAAAATTTCAGAATTGCACCTTGCAATGTGGAGATATTACTGTTTGTGCATTTACAATATTCATTGATTTTTGCCATTGAAAAACATCATGTTATTCATATACCAGAAATGTTTGAAGCTACTGACTGAATGAAAGGAGCTGGCATCTCACTCTCTTTGAATCTTCTTTATCGTGCTAGGATTAGCAGGAAAAAGCAAAAAATTTCAGAATTGCACCTTGCAATGTGGAGATATTACTGTTCGTGCATTTACAATATTCATTGATTTCTGCCATTGAAAAACATCATGTTATTCATATAACAGAAATGTTTGAAGCTACTGACCGAATGAAAGGAGCTGGCATCTCACTCTCTTTGAATCTTCTTTATCATGCTAGGATTAGCAGGAAAAAGCAAAAAATTTCAGAATTGCACCTTGCAATGTGGAGATATTACTGTTTGTGCATTTACAATATTCATTGATTTTTGCCATTGAAAAAAGTCCAGAAATGTTTGAAGCTACTGACTGAATGAAAGGAGCTGGCATCTCACTCTCTTTGAATCTTCTTTATCATGCTAGGATTAGCAGGAAAAAGCAAAACATTTCAGAATTGCACCTTGCAATGTGGAGATATTACTGTTTGTGCATTTACAATATTCATTGATTTTTGCCATTGAAAAACATCATGTTATTCATATACCAGAAATGTTTGAAGCTACTGACTGAATGAAAGGAGCTGGCATCTCACTCTCTCTGAATCTTCTTTATCATGCTAGGATTAGCAGGAAAAAGCAAAAAATTTCAGAATTGCACCTTGCAATGTGGAGATATTACTGTTTGTGCATTTACAATATTCATTGATTTTTGCCATTGAAAAACGTCCATAAATGTTTGAAGCTACTGACTGAATGAAAGGAGCTGGCATCTCACTCTCTTTGAATCTTCTTTATCATGCTAAGATTAGCAGGAAAAAGCAAAAAATTTCAGAATTGCACCTTGCAATGTGGAGATATTACTGTTTGTGCATTTACAATATTCATTGATTTTTGCCATTGAAAAACGTCCATAAATGTTTGAAGCTACTGACTGAATGAAAGGAGCTGGCATCTCACTCTCTTTGAATCTTCTTTATCATGCTAGGATTAGCAGGAAAAAGCAAAAAATTTCAGAATTGCACCTTGCAATGTGGAGATATTAATGTTTGTGCATTTACAATATTCATTGATTTTTGCCATTGAAAAACATCATGTTATTCATATACCAGAAATGTTTGAAGCTACTGACTGAATGAAAGGAGCTGGCATCTCACTCTCTTCGAATCTTCTTTATCATGCTAGGATTAGCAGGAAAAAGCAAAAAATTTCAGAATTGCACCTTGCAATGTGGAGATATTACTGTTTGTGCATTTACAATATTCATTGATTTTTGCCATTGAAAAACGTCCATAAATGTTTGAAGCTACTGACTGAATGACAGGAGCTGGCATCTCACTCTCTTTGAATCTTCTTTATCATGCTAGGATTAGCAGGAAAAAGCAAAAAATTTCAGAATTGCACCTTGCAATGTGGAGATATTACTGTTTGTGCATTTACAATATTCATTGATTTTTGCCATTGAAAAACGTCCAGAAATGTTTGAAGCTACTGACTGAATGAAAGGAACTGGCATCTCACTCTCTTTGAATCTTCTTTATCATGCTAGGATTAGCAGGAAAAAGCAAAAAATTTCAGAATTGCACCTTGCAATGTGGAGATATTACTGTTTGTGCATTTACAATATTCATTGATTTTTGCCATTGAAAAACGTCCAGAAATGTTTGAAGCTACTGACTGAATGAAAGGAGCTGGCATCTCACTCTCTTTGAATCTTCTTTATCATGCTAGGATTAGCAGGAAAAAGCAAAAAATTTCAGAATTGCACCTTGCAATGTGGAGATATTACTGTTTGTGCATTTACAATATTCATTGATTTTTGCCATTGAAAAACGACCAGAAATGTTTGAAGCTACTGACTGAATGAAAGGAGCTGGCATCTCACTCTCTTTGAATCTTCTTTATCATGCTAGGATTAGCAGGAAAAAGCAAAAAATTTCAGAATTGCACCTTGCAATGTGGAGATATTACTGTTTGTGCATTTACAATATTCATTGATTTTTGCCATTGAAAAACATCATGTTATTCATATACCAGAAATGTTTGAAGCTACGGACTGAATGAAAGGAGCTGGCATCTCACTCTCTTTGAATCTTCTTTATCATGCTAGGATTAGCAGGAAAAAGCAAAAAATTTCAGAATTGCACCTTGCAATGTGGAGATATTACTGTTTGTGCATTTACAATATTCATTGATTTTTGCCATTGAAAAACGTCCAGAAATGTTTGAAGCTACTGACTGAATGAAAGGAGCTGGCATCTCACTCTCCTTGAATCTTCTTTATCATGCTAGGATTAGCAGGAAAAAGCAAAAAATTTCAGAATTGCACCTTGCAATGTGGAGATATTACTGTTTGTGCATTTACAATATTCATTGATTTTTGCCATTGAAAAACGTCCAGAAATGTTTGAAGCTACTGACTGAATGAAAGGAGCTGGCATCTCACTCTCTTTGAATCTTCTTTATCATGCTAGGATTAGCAGGAAAAAGCAAAAAATTTCAGAATTGCACCTTGCAATGTGGAGATATTACTGTTTGTGCATTTACAATATTCATTGATTTTTGCCATTGAAAAACATCCAGAAATGTTTGAAGCTACTGACTGAATGAAAGGAGCTGGCATCTCACTCTCTTTGAATCTTCTTTATCATGCTAGGATTAGCAGGAAAAAGCAAAAAAATTCAGAATTGCACCTTGCAATGTGGAGATATTACTGTTTGTGCATTTACAATATTCATTGATTTTTGCCATTGAAAAACGTCCAGAAATGTTTGAAGCTACTGACTGAATGAAAGGAGCTGGCATCTCACTCTCTTTGAATCTTCTTTATCATGCTAGGATTAGCAGGAAAAAGCAAAACAATTCAGAATTGCACCTTGCAATGTGGAGATATTACTGTTTGTGCATTTACAATATTCATTGATTTTTGCCATTGAAAAACGTCCAGAAATGTTTGAAGCTACTGACTGAATGAAAGGAGCTGGCATCTCACTCTCTTTGAATCTTCTTTGTCATGCTAGGATTAGCAGGAAAAAGCAAAACATTTCAGAATTGCACCTTGCAATGTGGAGATATTACTGTTTGTGCATTTACAATATTCATTGATTTTTGCCATTGAAAAACGTCCAGAAATGTTTGAAGCTACTGACTGAATGAAAGGAGCTGGCATCTCACTCTCTTTGAATCTTCTTTATCATGCTAGGAGTAGCAGGAAAAAGCAAAAAATTTCAGAATTGCACCTTGCAATGTGGAGATATTACTGTTTGTGCATTTACAATATTCATTGATTTTTGCCATTGAAAAACATCATGTTATTCATATACCAGAAATGTTTGAAGCTACTGACTGAATGAAAGGAGCTGGCATCTCACTCTCTTTGAATCTTCTTTATCGTGCTAGGATTAGCAGGAAAAAGCAAAAAATTTCAGAATTGCACCTTGCAATGTGGAGATATTACTGTTCGTGCATTTACAATATTCATTGATTTCTGCCATTGAAAAACATCATGTTATTCATATAACAGAAATGTTTGAAGCTACTGACCGAATGAAAGGAGCTGGCATCTCACTCTCTTTGAATCTTCTTTATCATGCTAGGATTAGCAGGAAAAAGCAAAAAATTTCAGAATTGCACCTTGCAATGTGGAGATATTACTGTTTGTGCATTTACAATATTCATTGATTTTTGCCATTGAAAAACATCATGTTATTCATATACCAGAAATGTTTGAAGCTACTGACTGAATGAAAGGAACTGGCATCTCACTCTCTTTGAATCTTCTTTATCATGCTAGGATTAGCAGGAAAAAGCAAAAAATTTCAGAATTGCACCTTGCAATGTGGAGATATTACTGTTTGTGCATTTACAATATTCATTGATTTTTGCCATTGAAAAACGTCCAGAAATGTTTGAAGCTACTGACTGAATGAAAGGAGCTGGCATCTCACTCTCTTTGAATCTTCTTTATCATGCTAGGATTAGCAGGAAAAAGCAAAAAATTTCAGAATTGCACCTTGCAATGTGGAGATATTACTGTTTGTGCATTTACAATATTCATTGATTTTTGCCATTGAAAAACGTCCAGAAATGTTTGAAGCTACTGACTGAATGAAAGGAGCTGGCATCTCACTCTCTTTGAATCTTCTTTATCATGCTAGGATTAGCAGGAAAAAGCAAAAAATTTCAGAATTGCACCTTGCAATGTGGAGATATTACTGTTTGTGCATTTACAATATTCATTGATTTTTGCCATTGAAAAACATCATGTTATTCATATACCAAAAATGTTTGAAGCTACTGACTGAATGAAAGGAGCTGGCATCTCACTCTCTTTGAATCTTCTTTATCATGCTAGGATTAGCAGGAAAAAGCAAAAAATTTCAGAATTGCACCTTGCAATGTGGAGATATTACTGTTTGTGGCTTTACAATATTCATTGATTTTTGCCATTGAAAAATGTCAGAAATGTTTGAAGCTACTGACTGAATGAAAGGAGCTGGCATCTCACTCTCTTTGAATCTTCTTTATCATGCTAGGATTAGCAGGAAAAAGCAAAAAATTTCAGAATTGCACCTTGCAATGTGGAGATATTACTGTTTGTGCATTTACAATATTCATTGATTTTTGCCATTGAAAAACGTCCAGAAATGTTTGAAGCTACTGACTGAATGAAAGGAGCTGGCATCTCACGCTCTTTGAATCTTCTTTATCATGCTAGGATTAGCAGGAAATAGCAAAAAATTTCAGAATTGCACCTTGCAATGTGGAGATATTACTGTTTGTGCATTTACAATATTCATTGATTTTTGCCATTGAAAAACATCATGTTATTCATATACCAGAAATGTTTGAAGCTACTGACTGAATGAAAGGAGCTGGCATCTCACTCTCTTTGAATCTTCTTTATCATGCTAGGATTAGCAGGAAAAAGCAAAAAATTTCAGAATTGCACCTTGCAATGTGGAGATATTACTGGTTGTGCATTTACAATATTCATTGATTTTTGCCATTGAAAAACGTCCAGAAATGTTTGAAGCTACTGACTGAATGAAAGGAGCTGGCATCTCACTCTCTTTGAATCTTCTTTATCATGCTAGGATTAGCAGGAAAAAGCAAAAAAATTCAGAATTGCACCTTGCAATGTGGAGATATTACTGTTTGTGCATTTACAATATTCATTGATTTTGCCATTGAAAAACGTAAAGAAATGTTTGAAGCTTCTGACTGAATGAAAGGAGCTGGCATCTCACTCTCTTTGAATCTTCTTTATCATGCTAGGATTAGCAGGAAAAAGCAAAAAATTTCAGAATTGCACCTTGCAATGTGGAGATATTACTGTTTGTGCATTTACAATATTCATTGATTTTTGCCATTGAAAAACGTCCAGAAATGTTTGAAGCTACTGACTGAATGAAAGGAGCTGGCATCTCACTCTCTTTGAATCTTCTTTATCATGCTAGGATTAGCAGGAAAAAGCAAAAAATTTCAGAATTGCACCTTGCAATGTGGAGATATTACTGTTTGTGCATTTACAATATTCATTGATTTTTGCCATTGAAAAAAGTCCAGAAATGTTTGAAGCTACTGACTGAATGAAAGGAGCTGGCATCTCACTCTCTTTGAATCTTCTTTATCATGCTAGGATTAGCAGGAAAAAGCAAAAAATTTCAGAATTGCACCTTGCAATGTGGAGATTTTACTGTTTGTGCATTTACAATATTCATTGATTTTTGCCTTTGAAAAACGTCCAGAAATGTTTGAAGCTACTGACTGAATGAAAGGAGCCGGCATCTCACTCTCTTTGAATCTTCTTTATCATGCTAGGATTAGCAGGAAAAAGCAAAAAATTTCAGAATTGCACCTTGCAATGTGGAGATATTACTGTTTGTGCATTTACAATATTCATTGATTTTTGCCATTGAAAAACGTCCAGAAATGTTTGAAGCTACTGACTGAATGAAAGGAGCTGGCATCTCACTCTCTTTGAATCTTCTTTATCATGCTAGGATTAGCAGGAAAAAGCAAAAAATTTCAGAATTGCACCTTGCAATGTGGAGATATTACTGTTTGTGCATTTACAATATTCATTGATTTTTGCCATTGAAAAACATCATGTTATTCATTTACCAGAAATGTTTGAAGCTACTGACTGAATGAAAGGAGCTGGCATCTCACTCTCTTTGAATCTTCTTTATCATGCTAGGATTAGCAGGAAAAAGCAAAAAATTTCAGAATTGCACCTTGCAATGTGGAGATATTACTGTTTGTGCATTTACAATATTCATTGATTTTTGCCATTGAAAAACATCATGTTATTCATATACCAGAAATGTTTGAAGCTACTGACTGAATGAAAGGAGCTGGCATCTCACTCTCTTTGAATCTTCTTTATCATGCTAGGATTAGCAGGAAAAAGCAAAAAATTTCAGAATTGCACCTTGCAATGTGGAGATATTACTGTTTGTGCATTTACAATATTCATTGATTTTTGCCTTTGAAAAACGTCCAGAAATGTTTGAAGCTACTGACTGAATGAAAGGAGCTGGCATCTCACTCTCTTTGAATCTTCTTTCTCATGCTAGGATTAGTAGGAAAAAGCAAAAAATTTCAGAATTGCACCTTGCAATGTGGAGATATTACTGTTTGTGCATTTACAATATTCATTGATTTTTGCCATTGAAAAACGTCCAGAAATGTTTGAAGCTACTGACTGAATGAAAGGAGCTGTCATCTCACTCTCTTTGAATCTTCTTTATCATGCTAGGATTAGCAGGAAAAAGAAAAAATTTCAGAATTGCACCTTGCAATGTGGAGATATTACTGTTTGTGCATTTACAATATTCATTGATTTTTGCCATTGAAAAACGTCCAGAAATGTTTGAAGCTACTGACTGAATGAAAGGAGCTGGCATCTCACTCTCTTTGAATCTTCTTTATCATGCTAGGATTAGCAGGAAAAAGCAAAAAATTTCAGAATTGCACCTTGCAATGTGGAGATATTACTGTTTGTGCATTTACAATATTCATTGATTTTTGCCATTGAAAAACATCATGTTTTTCATATACCAGAAATGTTTGAAGCTACTGACTGAATGAAAGGAGCTGGCATCTCACTCTCTTTGAATCTTCTTTATCATGCTAGGATTAGCAGGAAAAAGCAAAAAATTTCAGAATTGCACCTTGCAATGTGGAGATATTACTGTTTGTACATTTACAATATTCATTGATTTTTGCCATTGAAAAACGTCCAGAAATGTTTGAAGCTACTGACTGAATGAAAGGAGATGGCATCTCACTCTCTTTGAATCTTCTTTATCATGCTAGGATTAGCAGGAAAAAGCAAAAAATTTCAGAATTGCACCTTGCAATGTGGAGATATTACTGTTTGTGCATTTACAATATTCATTGATTTTTGCCATTGAAAAACGTCCAGAAATGTTTGAAGCTACTGACTGAATGAAAGGAGCTGGCATCTCACTCTCTTTGAATCTTCTTTATCATGCTAGGATTAGCAGGAAAAAGCAAAAAATTTCAGAATTGCACCTTGCAATGTGGAGATATTACTGTTTGTGCATTTACAATATTCATTGATTTTTGCCATTGAAAAACGTCCAGAAATGTTTGAAGCTACTGACTGAATGAAAGGAGCTGGCATCTCACTCTCTTTGAATCTTCTTTATCATGCTAGGATTAGCAGGAAAAAGCAAAAAAATTCAGAATTGCACCTTGCAATGTGGAGATATTACTGTTTGTGCATTTACAATATTCATTGATTTTTGCCGTTGAAAAACGTCCAGAAATGTTTGAAGCTACTGACTGAATGAAAGGAGCTGGCATCTCACTCTCTTTGAATATTCTTTATCATGCTAGGATTAGCAGGAAAAAGCAAAAAATTTCAGAATTGCACCTTGCAATGTGGAGATATTACTGTTTGTGCATTTACAATATTCATTGATTTTTGCCATTGAAAAACGTCCAGAAATGTTTGAAGCTACTGACTGAATGAAAGGAGCTGGCATCTCACTCTCTTTGAATCTTCTTTATCATGCTAGGATTAGCAGGAAAAAGCAAAAAAATTCAGAATTGCACCTTGCAATGTGGAGATTTTACTGTTTGTGCATTTACAATATTCATTGATTTTTGCCATTGAAAAACGTCCAGAAATGTTTGAAGCTACTGACTGAATGAAAGGAGCTGGCATCTCACTCTCTTTGAATCTTCTTTATCATGCTAGGATTAGCAGGAAAAAGCAAAAAATTTCAGAATTGCACCTTGCAATGTGGAGATATTACTGTTTGTGCATTTACAATATTCATTGATTTTTGCCATTGAAAAACATCATGTTATTCATATACCAGAAATGTTTGAAGCTACTGACTGAATGAAAGGAGCTGGCATCTCACTCTCTTTGAATCTTCTTTATCATGCTAGGATTAGCAGGAAAAAGCAAAAAATTTCAGAATTGCACCTTGCAATGTGGAGATATTACTGTTTGTGCATTTACAATATTCATTGATTTTTGCCATTGAAAAACATCATGTTATTCATATACCAGAAATGTTTGAAGCTACTGACTGAATGAAAGGAGCTGGCATCTCACTCTCTTTGAATCTTCTTTATCATGCCAGGATTAGCAGGAAAAAGCAAAAAATTTCAGAATTGCACCTTGCAATGTGGAGATATTACTGTTTGTGCATTTACAATATTCATTGATTTTTGCCATTGAAAAACGTCCAGAAATGTTTGAAGCTACTGACTGAATGAAAGGAGCTGGCATCTCACTCTCTTTGAATCTTCTTTATCATGCTAGGATTAGCAGGAAAAAGCAAAAAATTTCAGAATTGCACCTTGTAATGTGGAGATATTACTGTTTGTGCATTTACAATATTCATTGATTTTTGCCTTTGAAAAACGTCCAGAAATGTTTGAAGCTACTGACTGAATGAAAGGAGCTGGCATCTCACTCTCTTTGAATCTTCTTTCTCATGCTAGGATTAGTAGGAAAAAGCAAAAAATTTCAGAATTGCACCTTGCAATGTGGAGATATTACTGTTTGTGCATTTACAATATTCATTGATTTTTGCCATTGAAAAACGTCCAGAAATGTTTGAAGCTACTGACTGAATGAAAGGAGCTGTCATCTCACTCTCTTTGAATCTTCTTTATCATGCTAGGATTAGCAGGAAAAAGAAAAAATTTCAGAATTGCACCTTGCAATGTGGAGATATTACTGTTTGTGCATTTACAATATTCATTGATTTTTGCCATTGAAAAACGTCCAGAAATGTTTGAAGCTACTGACTGAATGAAAGGAGCTGGCATCTCACTCTCTTTGAATCTTCTTTATCATGCTAGGATTAGCAGGAAAAAGCAAAAAATTTCAGAATTGCACCTTGCAATGTGGAGATATTACTGTTTGTGCATTTACAATATTCATTGATTTTTGCCATTGAAAAACATCATGTTTTTCATATACCAGAAATGTTTGAAGCTACTGACTGAATGAAAGGAGCTGGCATCTCACTCTCTTTGAATCTTCTTTATCATGCTAGGATTAGCAGGAAAAAGCAAAAAATTTCAGAATTGCACCTTGCAATGTGGAGATATTACTGTTTGTACATTTACAATATTCATTGATTTTTGCCATTGAAAAACGTCCAGAAATGTTTGAAGCTACTGACTGAATGAAAGGAGATGGCATCTCACTCTCTTTGAATCTTCTTTATCATGCTAGGATTAGCAGGAAAAAGCAAACAATTTCAGAATTGCACCTTGCAATGTGGAGATATTACTGTTTGTGCATTTACAATATTCATTGATTTTTGCCATTGAAAAACGTCCAGAAATGTTTGAAGCTACTGACTGAATGAAAGGAGCTGGCATCTCACTCTCTTTGAATCTTCTTTATCATGCTAGGATTAGCAGGAAAAAGCAAAAAATTTCAGAATTGCACCTTGCAATGTGGAGATATTACTGTTTGTGCATTTACAATATTCATTGATTTTTGCCATTGAAAAACGTCCAGAAATGTTTGAAGCTACTGACTGAATGAAAGGAGCTGGCATCTCACTCTCTTTGAATCTTCTTTATCATGCTAGGATTAGCAGGAAAAAGCAAAAAAATTCAGAATTGCACCTTGCAATGTGGAGATATTACTGTTTGTGCATTTACAATATTCATTGATTTTTGCCATTGAAAAACGTCCAGAAATGTTTGAAGCTACTGACTGAATGAAAGGAGCTGGCATCTCACTCTCTTTGAATCTTCTTTATCATGCTAGGATTAGCAGGAAAAAGCAAAAAATTTCAGAATTGCACCTTGCAATGTGGAGATATTACTGTTTGTGCATTTACAATATTCATTGATTTTTGCCATTGAAAAACGTCCAGAAATGTTTGAAGCTACTGACTGAATGAAAGGAGCTGGCATCTCACTCTCTTTGAATCTTCTTTATCATGCTAGGATTAGCAGGAAAAAGCAAAAAAATTCAGAATTGCACCTTGCAATGTGGAGATTTTACTGTTTGTGCATTTACAATATTCATTGATTTTTGCCATTGAAAAACGTCCAGAAATGTTTGAAGCTACTGACTGAATGAAAGGAGCTGGCATCTCACTCTCTTTGAATCTTCTTTATCATGCTAGGATTAGCAGGAAAAAGCAAAAAATTTCAGAATTGCACCTTGCAATGTGGAGATATTACTGTTTGTGCATTTACAATATTCATTGATTTTTGCCATTGAAAAACATCATGTTATTCATATACCAGAAATGTTTGAAGCTACTGACTGAATGAAAGGAGCTGGCATCTCACTCTCTTTGAATCTTCTTTATCATGCTAGGATTAGCAGGAAAAAGCAAAAAATTTCAGAATTGCACCTTGCAATGTGGAGATATTACTGTTTGTGCATTTACAATATTCATTGATTTTTGCCATTGAAAAACATCATGTTATTCATATACCAGAAATGTTTGAAGCTACTGACTGAATGAAAGGAGCTGGCATCTCACTCTCTTTGAATCTTCTTTATCATGCCAGGATTAGCAGGAAAAAGCAAAAAATTTCAGAATTGCACCTTGCAATGTGGAGATATTACTGTTTGTGCATTTACAATATTCATTGATTTTTGCCATTGAAAAACGTCCAGAAATGTTTGAAGCTACTGACTGAATGAAAGGAGCTGGCATCTCACTCTCTTTGAATCTTCTTTATCATGCTAGGATTAGCAGGAAAAAGCAAAAAATTTCAGAATTGCACCTTGCAATGTGGAGATATTACTGTTTGTGCATTTACAATATTCATTGATTTTTGCCATTGAAAAACATCATGTTATTCATATACCAGAAATGTTTGAAGCTACTGACTGAATGAAAGGAGCTGGCATCTCACGCTCTTTGAATCTTCTTTATCATGCTAGGATTAGCAGGAAAAAGCAAAAAATTTCAGAATTGCACCTTGCAATGTGGAGATATTACTGTTTGTGCATTTACAATATTCATTGATTTTTGCAATTGAAAAACATCATGTTATTCATATACCAGAAATGTTTGAAGCTACTGACTGAATGAAAGGAACTGGCATCTCACTCTCTTTGAATCTTCTTTATCATGCTAGGATTAGCAGGAAAAAGCAAAAAATTTCAGAATTGCACCTTGCAATGTGGAGATATTACTGTTTGTGCATTTACAATATTCATTGATTTTTGCCATTGAAAAACGTCCAGAAATGTTTGAAGCTACTGACTGAATGAAAGGAGCTGGCATCTCACTCTCTTTGAATCTTCTTTATCATGCTAGGATTAGCAGGAAAAAGCAAAAAATTTCAGAATTGCACCTTGCAATGTGGAGATATTACTGTTTGTGCATTTACAATATTCATTGATTTTTGCCATTGAAAAACGTCCAGAAATGTTTGAAGCTACTGACTGAATGAAAGGAGCTGGCATCTCACTCTCTTTGAATCTTCTTTATCATGCTAGGATTAGCAGGAAAAAGCAAAAAATTTCAGAATTGCACCTTGCAATGTGGAGATTTTACTGTTTGTGCATTTACAATATTCATTGATTTTTGCCATTGAAAAACGTCCAGAAATGTTTGAAGCTACTGACTGAATGAAAGGAGCTGGCATTTCACTCTCTTTGAATCTTCTTTATCATGCTAGGATTAGCAGGAAAAAGCAAAAAATTTCAGAATTGCACCTTGCAATGTGGAGATATTACTGTTTGTGCATTTACAATATTCATTGATTTTTGCCATTGAAAAACATCATGTTATTCATATACCAGAAATGTTTGAAGCTACTGACTGAATGAAAGTAGCTGGCATCTCACTCTCTTTGAATCTTCTTTATCATGCTAGGATTAGCAGGAAAAAGCAAAAAATTTCAGAATTGCACCTTGCAATGTGGAGATATTACTGTTTGTGCATTTACAATATTCATTGATTTTTGCCATTGAAAAACATCATGTTATTCATATACCAGAAATGTTTGAAGCTACTGACTGAATGAAAGGAGCTGGCATCTCACTCTCTTTGAATCTTCTTTATCATGCCAGGATTAGCAGGAAAAAGCAAAAAATTTCAGAATTGCACCTTGCAATGTGGAGATATTACTGTTTGTGCATTTACAATATTCATTGATTTTTGCCATTGAAAAACGTCCAGAAATGTTTGAAGCTACTGACTGAATGAAAGGAGCTGGCATCTCACTCTCTTTGAATCTTCTTTATCATGCTAGGATTAGCAGGAAAAAGCAAAAAATTTCAGAATTGCACCTTGCAATGTGGAGATATTACTGTTTGTGCATTTACAATATTCATTGATTTTTGCCATTGAAAAACATCATGTTATTCATATACCAGAAATGTTTGAAGCTACTGACTGAATGAAAGGAGCTGGCATCTCACGCTCTTTGAATCTTCTTTATCATGCTAGGATTAGCAGGAAAAAGCAAAAAATTTCAGAATTGCACCTTGCAATGTGGAGATATTACTGTTTGTGCATTTACAATATTCATTGATTTTTGCAATTGAAAAACATCATGTTATTCATATACCAGAAATGTTTGAAGCTACTGACTGAATGAAAGGAACTGGCATCTCACTCTCTTTGAATCTTCTTTATCATGCTAGGATTAGCAGGAAAAAGCAAAAAATTTCAGAATTGCACCTTGCAATGTGGAGATATTACTGTTTGTGCATTTACAATATTCATTGATTTTTGCCATTGAAAAACGTCCAGAAATGTTTGAAGCTACTGACTGAATGAAAGGAGCTGGCATCTCACTCTCTTTGAATCTTCTTTATCATGCTAGGATTAGTAGGAAAAAGCAAAAAATTTCAGAATTGCACCTTGCAATGTGGAGATATTACTGTTTGTGCATTTACAATATTCATTGATTTTTGCCATTGAAAAACGTCCAGAAATGTTTGAAGCTACTGACTGAATGAAAGGAGCTGGCATCTCACTCTCTTTGAATCTTCTTTATCATGCTAGGATTAGCAGGAAAAAGAAAAAATTTCAGAATTGCACCTTGCAATGTGGAGATATTACTGTTTGTGCATTTACAATATTCATTGATTTTTGCCATTGAAAAACGTCCAGAAATGTTTGAAGCTACTGACTGAATGAAAGGAGCTGGCATCTCACTCTCTTTGAATCTTCTTTATCATGCTAGGATTAGCAGGAAAAAGCAAAAAATTTCAGAATTGCACCTTGCAATGTGGAGATATTACTGTTTGTGCATTTACAATATTCATTGATTTTTGCCATTGAAAAACATCATGTTTTTCATATACCAGAAATGTTTGAAGCTACTGACTGAATGAAAGGAGCTGGCATCTCACTCTCTTTGAATCTTCTTTATCATGCTAGGATTAGCAGGAAAAAGCAAAAAATTTCAGAATTGCACCTTGCAATGTGGAGATATTACTGTTTGTACATTTACAATATTCATTGATTTTTGCCATTGAAAAACGTCCAGAAATGTTTGAAGCTACTGACTGAATGAAAGGAGATGGCATCTCACTCTCTTTGAATCTTCTTTATCATGCTAGGATTAGCAGGAAAAAGCAAAAAATTTCAGAATTGCACCTTGCAATGTGGAGATATTACTGTTTGTGCATTTACAATATTCATTGATTTTTGCCATTGAAAAACGTCCAGAAATGTTTGAAGCTACTGATTGAATGAAAGGAGCTGGCATCTCACTCTCTTTGAATCTTCTTTATCATGCTAGGATTAGCAGGAAAAAGCAAAAAATTTCAGAATTGCACCTTGCAATGTGGAGATATTACTGTTTGTGCATTTACAATATTCATTGATTTTTGCCATTGAAAAACGTCCAGAAATGTTTGAAGCTACTGACTGAATGAAAGGAGCTGGCATCTCACTCTCTTTGAATCTTCTTTATCATGCTAGGATTAGCAGGAAAAAGCAAAAAATTTCAGAATTGCACCTTGCAATGTGGAGATATTACTGTTTGTGCATTTACAATATTCATTGATTTTTGCCATTGAAAAACATCATGTTTTTCATATACCAGAAATGTTTGAAGCTACTGACTGAATGAAAGGAGCTGGCATCTCACTCTCTTTGAATCTTCTTTATCATGCTAGGATTAGCAGGAAAAAGCAAAAAATTTCAGAATTGCACCTTGCAATGTGGAGATATTACTGTTTGTGCATTTACAATATTCATTGATTTTTGCCATTGAAAAACGTCCAGAAATGTTTGAAGCTACTGACTGAATGAAAGGAGCTGGCATCTCACTCTCTTTGAATCTTCTTTATCATGCTAGGATTAGTAGGAAAAAGCAAAAAATTTCAGAATTGCACCTTGCAATGTGGAGATATTACTGTTTGTGCATTTACAATATTCATTGATTTTTGCCATTGAAAAACGTCCAGAAATGTTTGAAGCTACTGACTGAATGAAAGGAGCTGGCATCTCACTCTCTTTGAATCTTCTTTATCATGCTAGGATTAGCAGGAAAAAGCAAAAAATTTCAGAATTGCACCTTGCAATGTGGAGATATTACTGTTTGTGCATTTACAATATTCATTGATTTTTGCCATTGAAAAACATCATGTTTTTCATATACCAGAAATGTTTGAAGCTAATGACTGAATGAAAGGAGCTGGCATCTCACTCTCTTTGAATCTTCTTTATCATGCTAGGATTAGCAGGAAAAAGCAAAAAATTTCAGAATTGCACCTTGCAATGTGGAGATATTACTGTTTGTACATTTACAATATTCATTGATTTTTGCCATTGAAAAACGTCCAGAAATGTTTGAAGCTACTGACTGAATGAAAGGAGATGGCATCTCACTCTCTTTGAATCTTCTTTATCATGCTAGGATTAGCAGGAAAAAGCAAAAAATTTCAGAATTGCACCTTGCAATGCGGAGATATTACTGTTTGTGCATTTACAATATTCATTGATTTTTGCCATTGAAAAACGTCCAGAAATGTTTGAAGCTACTGATTGAATGAAAGGAGCTGGCATCTCACTCTCTTTGAATCTTCTTTATCATGCTAGGATTAGCAGGAAAAAGCAAAAAATTTCAGAATTGCACCTTGCAATGTGGAGATATTACTGTTTGTGCATTTACAATATTCATTGATTTTTGCCATTGAAAAACGTCCAGAAATGTTTGAAGCTACTGACTGAATGAAAGGAGCTGGCATCTCACTCTCTTTGAATCTTCTTTATCATGCTAGGATTAGCAGGAAAAAGCAAAAAATTTCAGAATTTCACCTTGCAATGTGGAGATATTACTGTTTGTGCATTTACAATATTCATTGATTTTTGCCATTGAAAAACGTCCAGAAATGTTTGAAGCTACTGACTGAATGAAAGGAGCTGGCATCTCACTCTCTTTGAATCTTCTTTATCATGCTAGGATTAGTAGGAAAAAGCAAAAAATTTCAGAATTGCACCTTGCAATGTGGAGATATTACTGTTTGTGCATTTACAATATTCATTGATTTTTGCCATTGAAAAACGTCCAGAAATGTTTGAAGCTACTGACTGAATGAAAGGAGCTGGCATCTCACTCTCTTTGAATCTTCTTATCATGCTAGGATTAGCAGGAAAAAGAAAAAATTTCAGAATTGCACCTTGCAATGTGGAGATATTACTGTTTGTGCATTTACAATATTCATTGATTTTTGCCATTGAAAAACGTCCAGAAATGTTTGAAGCTACTGACTGAATGAAAGGAGCTGGCATCTCACTCTCTTTGAATCTTCTTTATCATGCTAGGATTAGCAGGAAAAAGCAAAAAATTTCAGAATTGCACCTTGCAATGTGGAGATATTACTGTTTGTGCATTTACAATATTCATTGATTTTTGCCATTGAAAAACATCATGTTTTTCATATACCAGAAATGTTTGAAGCTACTGACTGAATGAAAGGAGCTGGCATCTCACTCTCTTTGAATCTTCTTTATCATGCTAGGATTAGCAGGAAAAAGCAAAAAATTTCAGAATTGCACCTTGCAATGTGGAGATATTACTGTTTGTACATTTACAATATTCATTGATTTTTGCAATTGAAAAACGTCCAGAAATGTTTGAAGCTACTGACTGAATGAAAGGAGATGGCATCTCACTCTCTTTGAATCTTCTTTATCATGCTAGGATTAGCAGGAAAAAGCAAAAAATTTCAGAATTGCACCTTGCAATGTGGAGATATTACTGTTTGTGCATTTACAATATTCATTGATTTTTGCCATTGAAAAACGTCCAGAAATGTTTGAAGCTACTGATTGAATGAAAGGAGCTGGCATCTCACTCTCTTTGAATCTTCTTTATCATGCTAGGATTAGCAGGAAAAAGCAAAAAATTTCAGAATTGCACCTTGCAATGTGGAGATATTACTGTTTGTGCATTTACAATATTCATTGATTTTTGCCATTGAAAAACGTCCAGAAATGTTTGAAGCTACTGACTGAATGAAAGGAGCTGGCATCTCACTCTCTTTGAATCTTCTTTATCATGCTAGGATTAGCAGGAAAAAGCAAAAAATTTCAGAATTGCACCTTGCAATGTGGAGATATTACTGTTTGTGCATTTACAATATTCATTGATTTTTGCCATTGAAAAACATCATGTTTTTCATATACCAGAAATGTTTGAAGCTACTGACTGAATGAAAGGAGCTGGCATCTCACTCTCTTTGAATCTTCTTTATCATGCTAGGATTAGCAGGAAAAAGCAAAAAATTTCAGAATTGCACCTTGCAATGTGGAGATATTACTGTTTGTGCATTTACAATATTCATTGATTTTTGCCATTGAAAAACGTCCAGAAATGTTTGAAGCTACTGACTGAATGAAAGGAGCTGGCATCTCACTCTCTTTGAATCTTCTTTATCATGCTAGGATTAGTAGGAAAAAGCAAAAAATTTCAGAATTGCACCTTGCAATGTGGAGATATTACTGTTTGTGCATTTACAATATTCATTGATTTTTGCCATTGAAAAACGTCCAGAAATGTTTGAAGCTACTGACTGAATTAAAGGAGCTGGCATCTCACTCTCTTTGAATCTTCTTTATCATGCTAGGATTAGCAGGAAAAAGCAAAAAATTTCAGAATTGCACCTTGCAATGTGGAGATATTACTGTTTGTGCATTTACAATATTCATTGATTTTTGCCATTGAAAAACATCATGTTTTTCATATACCAGAAATGTTTGAAGCTAATGACTGAATGAAAGGAGCTGGCATCTCACTCTCTTTGAATCTTCTTTATCATGCTAGGATTAGCAGGAAAAAGCAAAAAATTTCAGAATTGCACCTTGCAATGTGGAGATATTACTGTTTGTACATTTACAATATTCATTGATTTTTGCCATTGAAAAAGTCCAGAAATGTTTGAAGCTACTGACTGAATGAAAGGAGATGGCATCTCACTCTCTTTGTATCTTCTTTATCATGCTAGGATTAGCAGGAAAAAGCAAAAAATTTCAGAATTGCACCTTGCAATGCGGAGATATTACTGTTTGTGCATTTACAATATTCATTGATTTTTGCCATTGAAAAACGTCCAGAAATGTTTGAAGCTACTGATTGAATGAAAGGAGCTGGCATCTCACTCTCTTTGAATCTTCTTTATCATGCTAGGATTAGCAGGAAAAAGCAAAAAATTTCAGAATTGCACCTTGCAATGTGGAGATATTACTGTTTGTGCATTTACAATATTCATTGATTTTTGCCATTGAAAAACGTCCAGAAATGTTTGAAGCTACTGACTGAATGAAAGGAGCTGGCATCTCACTCTCTTTGAATCTTCTTTATCATGCTAGGATTAGCAGGAAAAAGCAAAAAATTTCAGAATTGCACCTTGCAATGTGGAGATATTACTGTTTGTGCATTTACAATATTCATTGATTTTTGCCATTGAAAAACGTCCAGAAATGTTTGAAGCTACTGACTGAATGAAAGGAGCTGGCATCTCACTCTCTTTGAATCTTCTTTATCATGCTAGGATTAGCAGGAAAAAGCAAAAAATTTCAGAATTGCACCTTGCAATGTGGAGATATTACTGTTTGTGCATTTACAATATTCATTGATTTTTGCCATTGAAAAAAGTCCAGAAATGTTTGAAGCTACTGACTGAATGAAAGGAGCTGGCATCTCACTCTCTTTGAATCTTCTTTATCATGCTAGGATTAGCAGGAAAAAGCAAAAAATTTCAGAATTGCACCTTGCAATGTGGAGATATTACTGTTTGTGCATTTACAATATTCATTGATTTTTGCCATTGAAAAACATCATGTTATTCATATACCAGAAATGTTTGAAGCTACTGACTGAATGAAAGGAGCTGGCATCTCACTCTCTTTGAATCTTCTTTATCATGCTAGGATTAGCAGGAAAAAGCAAAAAATTTCAGAATTGCACCTTGCAATGTGGAGATATTACTGTTTGTGCATTTACAATATTCATTGATTTTTGCCATTGAAAAACATCATGTTATTCATATACCAGAAATGTTTGAAGCTACTGACTGAATGAAAGGAGCTGGCAACTCACTCTCTTTGAATCTTCTTTATCAAGCTAGGATTAGCAGGAAAAAGCAAAAAATTTCAGAATTGCACCTTGCAATGTGGAGATATTACTGTTTGTGCATTTACAATATTCATTGATTTTTGCCATTGAAAAACGTCCAGAAATGTTTGAAGCTACTGACTGAATGAAAGGAGCTGGCATCTCACTCTCTTTGAATCTTCTTTATCATGCTAGGATTAGCAGGAAAAAGCAAAAAATTTCAGAATTGCACCTTGCAATGTGGAGATATTACTGTTTGTGCATTTACAATATTCATTGATTTTTGCCATTGAAAAACATCATGTTATTCATATACCAGAAATGTTTGAAGCTACTGACTGAATGAAAGGAGCTGGCATCTCACTCTCTTTGAATCTTCTTTATCATGCTAGGATTAGCAGGAAAAAGCAAAAAATTTCAGAATTGCACCTTGCAATGTGGAGATATTACTGTTTGTGCATTTACAATATTCATTGATTTTTGCCATTGAAAAACGTACAGAAATGTTTGAAGCTACTGACTGAATGAAAGGAGCTGGCATCTCACTCTCTTTGAATCTTCTTTATCATGCTAGGATTAGCAGGAAAAAGCAAAACATTTCAGAATTGCACCTTGCAATGTGGAGATATTACTGTTTGTGCATTTACAATATTCATTGATTTTTGCCATTGAAAAACGTCCTGAAATGTTTGAAGCTACTGACTGAATGAAAGGAGCTGGCATCTCACTCTCTTTGAATCTTCTTTATCATGCTAGGATTAGCAGGAAAAAGCAAAACATTTCAGAATTGCACCTTGCAATGTGGAGATATTACTGTTTGTGCATTTACAATATTCATTGATTTTTGCCATTGAAAAACGTACAGAAATGTTTGAAGCTACTGACTGAATGAAAGGAGCTGGCATCTCACACTCTTTGAATCTTCTTTATCATGCTAGGAGTAGCAGGAAAAAGCAAAACATTTCAGAATTGCACCTTGCAATGTGGAGATATTACTGTTTGTGCATTTACAATATTCATTGATTTTTGCCATTGAAAAACATCATGTTATTCATATACCAGAAATGTTTGAAGCTACTGACTGAATGAAAGGAGCTGGCATCTCACTCTCTTTGAATCTTCTTTATCATGCTAGGATTAGCAGGAAAAAGCAAAAAATTTCAGAATTGCACCTTGCAATGTGGAGATATTACTCTTTGTGCATTTACAATATTCATTGATTTCTGCCATTGAAAAACATCATGTTATTCATATAACAGAAATGTTTGAAGCTACTTACCGAATGAAAGGAGCTGGCATCTCACTCTCTTTGAATCTTCTTTATCATGCTAGGATTAGCAGGAAAAAGCAAAAAATTTCAGAATTGCACCTTGCAATGTGGAGATATTACTGTTTGTGCATTTACAATATTCATTGATTTTTGCCATTGAAAAACATCATGTTATTCATATACCAGAAATGTTTGAAGCTACTGACTGAATGAAAGGAACTGGCATCTCACTCTCTTTGAATCTTCTTTATCATGCTAGGATTAGCAGGAAAAAGCAAAAAATTTCAGAATTGCACCTTGCAATGTGGAGATATTACTGTTTGTGCATTTACAATATTCATTGATTTTTGCCATTGAAAAACGTCCAGAAATGTTTGAAGCTACTGACTGAATGAAAGGAGCTGGCATCTCACTCTCTTTGAATCTTCTTTATCATGCTAGGATTAGCAGGAAAAAGCAAAAAATTTCAGAATTGCACCTTGCAATGTGGAGATATTACTGTTTGTGCATTTACAATATTCATTGATTTTTGCCATTGAAAAACGTCCAGAAATGTTTGAAGCTACTGACTGAATGAAAGGAGCTGGCATCTCACTCTCTTTGAATCTTCTTTATCATGCTAGGATTAGCAGGAAAAAGCAAAAAATTTCAGAATTGCACCTTGCAATGTGGAGATATTACTGTTTGTGCATTTACAATATTCATTGATTTTTGCCATTGAAGAACATCATGTTATTCATATACCAAAAATGATTGAAGCTACTGACTGAATGAAAGGAGCTGGCATCTCACTCTCTTTGAATCTTCTTTATCATGCTAGGATTAGCAGGAAAAAGCAAAAAATTTCAGAATTGCACCTTGCAATGTGGAGATATTACTGTTTGTGGCTTTACAATATTCATTGATTTTTGCCATTGAAAAACGTCAGAAATGTTTGAAGCTACTGACTGAATGAAAGGAGCTGGCATCTCACTCTCTTTGAATCTTCTTTATCATGCTAGGATTAGCAGGAAAAAGCAAAAAATTTCAGAATTGCACCTTGCAATGTGGAGATATTACTGTTTGTGCATTTACAATATTCATTGATTTTTGCCATTGAAAAACATCATGTTATTCATATACCAGAAATGTTTGAAGCTACTGACTGAATGAAAGGAGCTGGCATCTCACTCTCTTTGAATCTTCTTTATCATGCTAGGATTAGCAGGAAAAAGCAAAAAATTTCAGAATTGCACCTTGCAATGTGGAGATATTACTGTTTGTGCATTTACAATATTCATTGATTTTTGCCTTTGAAAAACGTCCAGAAATGTTTGAAGCTACTGACTGAATGAAAGGAGCTGGCATCTCACTCTCTTTGAATCTTCTTTCTCATGCTAGGATTAGTAGGAAAAAGCAAAAAATTTCAGAATTGCACCTTGCAATGTGGAGATATTACTGTTTGTGCATTTACAATATTCATTGATTTTTGCCATTGAAAAACGTCCAGAAATGTTTGAAGCTACTGACTGAATGAAAGGAGCTGGCATCTCACTCTCATTGAATCTTCTTTATCATGCTAGGATTAGCAGGAAAAAGAAAAAATTTCAGAATTGCACCTTGCAATGTGGAGATATTACTGTTTGTGCATTTACAATATTCATTGATTTTTGCCATTGAAAAACGTCCAGAAATGTTTGAAGCTACTGACTGAATGAAAGGAGCTGGCATCTCACTCTCTTTGAATCTTCTTTATCATGCTAGGATTAGCAGGAAAAAGCAAAAAATTTCAGAATTGCACCTTGCAATGTGGAGATATTACTGTTTGTGCATTTATAATATTCATTGATTTTTGCCATTGAAAAACATCATGTTTTTCATATACCAGAAATGTTTGAAGCTACTGACTGAATGAAAGGAGCTGGCATCTCACTCTCTTTGAATCTTCTTTATCATGCTAGGATTAGCAGGAAAAAGCAAAAAATTTCAGAATTGCACCTTGCAATGTGGAGATATTACTGTTTGTACATTTACAATATTCATTGATTTTTGCCATTGAAAAACGTCCAGAAATGTTTGAAGCTACTGACTGAATGAAAGGAGATGGCATCTCACTCTCTTTGAATCTTCTTTATCATGCTAGGATTAGCAGGAAAAAGCAAAAAATTTCAGAATTGCACCTTGCAATGTGGAGATATTACTGTTTGTGCATTTACAATATTCATTGATTTTGCCATTGAAAAACGTCCAGAAATGTTTGAAGCTACTGACTGAATGAAAGGAGCTGGCATCTCACTCTCTTTGAATCTTCTTTATCATGCTAGGATTAGCAGGAAAAAGCAAAAAATTTCAGAATTGCACCTTGCAATGTGGAGATATTACTGTTTGTGCATTTACAATATTCATTGATTTTTGCCATTGAAAAACGTCCAGAAATGTTTGAAGCTACTGACTGAATGAAAGGAGCTGGCATCTCACTCTCTTTGAATCTTCTTTATCATGCTAGGATTAGCAGGAAAAAGCAAAAAAATTCAGAATTGCACCTTGCAATGTGGAGATATTACTGTTTGTGCATTTACAATATTCATTGATTTTTGCCATTGAAAAACGTCCAGAAATGTTTGAAGCTACTGACTGAATGAAAGGAGCTGGCATCTCACTCTCTTTGATTCTTCTTTATCATGCTAGGATTAGCAGTAAAAAGCAAAAAATTTCAGAATTGCACCTTGCAATGTGGAGATATTACTGTTTGTGCATTTACAATATTCATTGATTTTTGCCATTGAAAAACGTCCAGAAATGTTTGAAGCTACTGACTGAATGAAAGGAGCTGGCATCTCACTCTCTTTGAATCTTCTTTATCATGCTAGGATTAGCAGGAAAAAGCAAAAAATTTCAGAATTGCACCTTGCAATGTGGAGATTTTACTGTTTGTGCATTTACAATATTCATTGATTTTTGCCATTGAAAAACGTCCAGAAATGTTTGAAGCTACTGACTGAATGAAAGGAGCTGGCATCTCACTCTCTTTGAATCTTCTTTATCATGCTAGGATTAGCAGGAAAAAGCAAAAAATTTCAGAATTGCACCTTGCAATGTGGAGATATTACTGTTTGTGCATTTACAATATTCATTGATTTTTGCCATTGAAAAACATCATGTTATTCATATACCAGAAATGTTTGAAGCTACTGACTGAATGAAAGGAGCTGGCATCTCACTCTCTTTGAATCTTCTTTATCATGCTAGGATTAGCAGGAAAAAGCAAAAAATTTCAGAATTGCACCTTGCAATGTGGAGATATTACTGTTTGTGCATTTACAATATTCATTGATTTTTGCCATTGAAAAACATCATGTTATTCATATACCAGAAATGTTTGAAGCTACTGACTGAATGAAAGGAGCTGGCATCTCACTCTCTTTGAATCTTCTTTATCATGCCAGGATTAGCAGGAAAAAGCAAAAAATTTCAGAATTGCACCTTGCAATGTTGAGATATTACTGTTTGTGCATTTACAATATTCATTGATTTTTGCCATTGAAAAACGTCCAGAAATGTTTGAAGCTACTGACTGAATGAAAGGAGCTGGCATCTCACTCTCTTTGAATCTTCTTTATCATGCTAGGATTAGCAGGAAAAAGCAAAAAATTTCAGAATTGCACCTTGCAATGTGGAGATATTACAGTTTGTGCATTTACAATATTCATTGATTTTTGCCATTGAAAAACATCATGTTATTCATATACCAGAAATGTTTGAAGCTACTGACTGAATGAAAGGAGCTGGCATCTCACGCTCTTTGAATCTTCTTTATCATGCTAGGATTAGCAGGAAAAAGCAAAAAATTTCAGAATTGCACCTTGCAATGTGGAGATATTACTGTTTGTGCATTTACAATATTCATTGATTTTTGCAATTGAAAAACATCATGTTTTTCATATACCAGAAATGTTTGAAGCTACTGACTGAATGAAAGGAACTGGCATCTCACTCTCTTTGAATCTTCTTTATCATGCTAGGATTAGCAGGAAAAAGCAAAAAATTTCAGAATTGCACCTTGCAATGTGGAGATATTACTGTTTGTGCATTTACAATATTCATTGATTTTTGCCATTGAAAAACGTCCAGAAATGTTTGAAGCTACTGACTGAATGAAAGGAGCCGGCATCTCACGCTCTTTGAATCTTCTTTATCATGCTAGGATTAGCAGGAAATAGCAAAAAATTTCAGAATTGCACCTTGCAATGTGGAGATATTACTGTTTGTGCATTTACAATATTCATTGATTTTTGCCTTTGAAAAACGTCCAGAAATGTTTGAAGCTACTGACTGAATGAAAGGAGCTGGCATCTCACTCTCTTTGAATCTTCTTTCTCATGCTAGGATTAGTAGGAAAAAGCAAAAAATTTCAGAATTGCACCTTGCAATGTGGAGATATTACTGTTTGTGCATTTACAATATTCATTGATTTTTGCCATTGAAAAACGTCCAGAAATGTTTGAAGCTACTGACTGAATGAAAGGAGCTGGCATCTCACTCTCATTGAATCTTCTTTATCATGCTAGGATTAGCAGGAAAAAGAAAAAATTTCAGAATTGCACCTTGCAATGTGGAGATATTACTGTTTGTGCATTTACAATATTCATTGATTTTTGCCATTGAAAAACGTCCAGAAATGTTTGAAGCTACTGACTGAATGAAAGGAGCTGGCATCTCACTCTCTTTGAATCTTCTTTATCATGCTAGGATTAGCAGGAAAAAGCAAAAAATTTCAGAATTGCACCTTGCAATGTGGAGATATTACTGTTTGTACATTTACAATATTCATTGATTTTTGCCATTGAAAAACGTCCAGAAATGTTTGAAGCTACTGACTGAATGAAAGGAGATGGCATCTCACTCTCTTTGAATCTTCTTTATCATGCTAGGATTAGCAGGAAAAAGCAAAAAATTTCAGAATTGCACCTTGCAATGTGGAGATATTACTGTTTGTGCATTTACAATATTCATTGATTTTGCCATTGAAAAACGTCCAGAAATGTTTGAAGCTACTGACTGAATGAAAGGAGCTGGCATCTCACTCTCTTTGAATCTTCTTTATCATGCTAGGATTAGCAGGAAAAAGCAAAAAATTTCAGAATTGCACCTTGCAATGTGGAGATATTACTGTTTGTGCATTTACAATATTCATTGATTTTTGCCATTGAAAAACGTCCAGAAATGTTTGAAGCTACTGACTGAATGAAAGGAGCTGGCATCTCACTCTCTTTGAATCTTCTTTATCATGCTAGGATTAGCAGGAAAAAGCAAAAAAATTCAGAATTGCACCTTGCAATGTGGAGATATTACTGTTTGTGCATTTACAATATTCATTGATTTTTGCCATTTAAAAACGTCCAGAAATGTTTGAAGCTACTGACTGAATGAAAGGAGCTGGCATCTCACTCTCTTTGATTCTTCTTTATCATGCTAGGATTAGCAGTAAAAAGCAAAAAATTTCAGAATTGCACCTTGCAATGAGGAGATATTACTGTTTGTGCATTTACAATATTCATTGATTTTTGCCATTGAAAAACGTCCAGAAATGTTTGAAGCTACTGACTGAATGAAAGGAGCTGGCATCTCACTCTCTTTGAATCTTCTTTATCATGCTAGGATTAGCAGGAAAAAGCAAAAAATTTCAGAATTGCACCTTGCAATGTGGAGATTTTACTGTTTGTGCATTTACAATATTCATTGATTTTTGCCATTGAAAAACGTCCAGAAATGTTTGAAGCTACTGACTGAATGAAAGGAGCTGGCATCTCACTCTCTTTGAATCTTCTTTATCATGCTAGGATTAGCAGGAAAAAGCAAAAAATTTCAGAATTGCACCTTGCAATGTGGAGATATTACTGTTTGTGCATTTACAATATTCATTGATTTTTGCCATTGAAAAACATCATGTTATTCATATACCAGAAATGTTTGAAGCTACTGACTGAATGAAAGGAGCTGGCATCTCACTCTCTTTGAATCTTCTTTATCATGCTAGGATTAGCAGGAAAAAGCAAAAAATTTCAGAATTGCACCTTGCAATGTGGAGATATTACTGTTTGTGCATTTACAATATTCATTGATTTTTGCCATTGAAAAACATCATGTTATTCATATACCAGAAATGTTTGAAGCTACTGACTGAATGAAAGGAGCTGGCATCTCACTCTCTTTGAATCTTCTTTATCATGCCAGGATTAGCAGGAAAAAGCAAAAAATTTCAGAATTGCACCTTGCAATGTTGAGATATTACTGTTTGTGCATTTACAATATTCATTGATTTTTGCCATTGAAAAACGTCCAGAAATGTTTGAAGCTACTGACTGAATGAAAGGAGCTGGCATCTCACTCTCTTTGAATCTTCTTTATCATGCTAGGATTAGCAGGAAAAAGCAAAAAATTTCAGAATTGCACCTTGCAATGTGGAGATATTACAGTTTGTGCATTTACAATATTCATTGATTTTTGCCATTGAAAAACATCATGTTATTCATATACCAGAAATGTTTGAAGCTACTGACTGAATGAAAGGAGCTGGCATCTCACGCTCTTTGAATCTTCTTTATCATGCTAGGATTAGCAGGAAAAAGCAAAAAATTTCAGAATTGCACCTTGCAATGTGGAGATATTACTGTTTGTGCATTTACAATATTCATTGATTTTTGCCATTGAAAAACATCCAGAAATGTTTGAAGCTACTGACTGAATGAAAGGAGCTGGCATCTCACGCTCTTTGAATCTTCTTTATCATGCTAGGATTAGCAGGAAATAGCAAAAAATTTCAGAATTGCACCTTGCAATGTGGAGATATTACTGTTTGTGCATTTACAATATTCATTGATTTTTGCCATTGAAAAACATCATGTTATTCATATACCAGAAATGTTTGAAGCTACTGACTGAATGAAAGGAGCTGGCATCTCACTCTCTTTGAATCTTCTTTATCATGCTAGGATTAGCAGGAAAAAGCAAAAAATTTCAGAATTGCACCTTGCAATGTGGAGATATTACTGGTTGTGCATTTACAATATTCATTGATTTTTGCCATTGAAAAACGTCCAGAAATGTTTGAAGCTACTGACTGAATGAAAGGAGCTGGCATCTCACTCTCTTTGAATCTTCTTTATCATGCTAGGATTAGCAGGAAAAAGCAAAAAAATTCAGAATTGCACCTTGCAATGTGGAGATATTACTGTTTGTGCATTTACAATATTCATTGATTTTTGCCATTGAAAAACGTCCAGAAATGTTTGAAGCTACTGACTGAATGAAAGGAGCTGGCATCTCACTCTCTTTGAATCTTCTTTATCATGCTAGGATTAGCAGGAAAAAGCAAAAAATTTCAGAATTGCACCTTGCAATGTGGAGATATTACTGTTTGTGCATTTACAATATTCATTGATTTTTGCCATTGAAAAACGTCCAGAAATGTTTGAAGCTACTGACTGAATGAAAGGAGCTGGCATCTCACTCTCTTTGAATCTTCTTTATCATGCTAGGATTAGCAGGAAAAAGCAAAAAATTTCAGAATTGCACCTTGCAATGTGGAGATATTACTGTTTGTGCATTTACAATATTCATTGATTTTTGCCATTGAAAAAAGTCCAGAAATGTTTGAAGCTACTGACTGAATGAAAGGAGCTGGCATCTCACTCTCTTTGAATCTTCTTTATCATGCTAGGATTAGCAGGAAAAAGCAAAAAATTTCAGAATTGCACCTTGCAATGTGGAGATTTTACTGTTTGTGCATTTACAATATTCATTGATTTTTGCCTTTGAAAAACGTCCAGAAATGTTTGAAGCTACTGACTGAATGAAAGGAGCCGGCATCTCACTCTCTTTGAATCTTCTTTATCATGCTAGGATTAGCAGGAAAAAGCAAAAAATTTCAGAATTGCACCTTGCAATGTGGAGATATTACTGTTTGTGCATTTACAATATTCATTGATTTTTGCCATTGAAAAACGTCCAGAAATGTTTGAAGCTACTGACTGAATGAAAGGAGCTGGCATCTCACTCTCTTTGAATCTTCTTTATTATGCTAGGATTAGCAGGAAAAAGCAAAAAATTTCAGAATTGCACCTTGCAATGTGGAGATATTACTGTTTGTGCATTTACAATATTCATTGATTTTTGCCATTGAAAAACATCATGTTATTCATATACCAGAAATGTTTGAAGCTACTGACTGAATGAAAGGAGCTGGCATCTCACTCTCTTTGAATCTTCTTTATCATGCTAGGATTAGCAGGAAAAAGCAAAAAATTTCAGAATTGCACCTTGCAATGTGGAGATATTACTGTTTGTGCATTTACAATATTCATTGATTTTTGCCATTGAAAAACATCATGTTATTCATATACCAGAAATGTTTGAAGCTACTGACTGAATGAAAGGAGCTAGCATCTCACTCTCTTTGAATCTTCTTTATCATGCTAGGATTAGCAGGAAAAAGCAAAAAATTTCAGAATTGCACCTTGCAATGTGGAGATATTACTGTTTGTGCATTTACAATATTCATTGATTTTTGCCTTTGAAAAACGTCCAGAAATGTTTGAAGCTACTGACTGAATGAAAGGAGCTGGCATCTCACTCTCTTTGAATCTTCTTTCTCATGCTAGGATTAGTAGGAAAAAGCAAAAAATTTCAGAATTGCACCTTGCAATGTGGAGATATTACTGTTTGTGCATTTACAATATTCATTGATTTTTGCCATTGAAAAACGTCCAGAAATGTTTGAAGCTACTGACTGAATGAAAGGAGCTGTCATCTCACTCTCTTTGAATCTTCTTTATCATGCTAGGATTAGCAGGAAAAAGAAAAAATTTCAGAATTGCACCTTGCAATGTGGAGATATTACTGTTTGTGCATTTACAATATTCATTGATTTCTGCCATTGAAAAACATCATGTTATTCATATAACAGAAATGTTTGAAGCTACTTACCGAATGAAAGGAGCTGGCATCTCACTCTCTTTGAATCTTCTTTATCATGCTAGGATTAGCAGGAAAAAGCAAAAAATTTCAGAATTGCACCTTGCAATGTGGAGATATTACTGTTTGTGCATTTACAATATTCATTGATTTTTGCCATTGAAAAACATCATGTTATTCATATACCAGAAATGTTTGAAGCTACTGACTGAATGAAAGGAACTGGCATCTCACTCTCTTTGAATCTTCTTTATCATGCTAGGATTAGCAGGAAAAAGCAAAAAATTTCAGAATTGCACCTTGCAATGTGGAGATATTACTGTTTGTGCATTTACAATATTCATTGATTTTTGCCATTGAAAAACGTCCAGAAATGTTTGAAGCTACTGACTGAATGAAAGGAGCTGGCATCTCACTCTCTTTGAATCTTCTTTATCATGCTAGGATTAGCAGGAAAAAGCAAAAAATTTCAGAATTGCACCTTGCAATGTGGAGATATTACTGTTTGTGCATTTACAATATTCATTGATTTTTGCCATTGAAAAACGTCCAGAAATGTTTGAAGCTACTGACTGAATGAAAGGAGCTGGCATCTCACTCTCTTTGAATCTTCTTTATCATGCTAGGATTAGCAGGAAAAAGCAAAAAATTTCAGAATTGCACCTTGCAATGTGGAGATATTACTGTTTGTGCATTTACAATATTCATTGATTTTTGCCATTGAAGAACATCATGTTATTCATATACCAAAAATGATTGAAGCTACTGACTGAATGAAAGGAGCTGGCATCTCACTCTCTTTGAATCTTCTTTATCATGCTAGGATTAGCAGGAAAAAGCAAAAAATTTCAGAATTGCACCTTGCAATGTGGAGATATTACTGTTTGTGGCTTTACAATATTCATTGATTTTTGCCATTGAAAAACGTCAGAAATGTTTGAAGCTACTGACTGAATGAAAGGAGCTGGCATCTCACTCTCTTTGAATCTTCTTTATCATGCTAGGATTAGCAGGAAAAAGCAAAAAATTTCAGAATTGCACCTTGCAATGTGGAGATATTACTGTTTGTGCATTTACAATATTCATTGATTTTTGCCATTGAAAAACATCATGTTATTCATATACCAGAAATGTTTGAAGCTACTGACTGAATGAAAGGAGCTGGCATCTCACTCTCTTTGAATCTTCTTTCTCATGCTAGGATTAGTAGGAAAAAGCAAAAAATTTCAGAATTGCACCTTGCAATGTGGAGATATTACTGTTTGTGCATTTACAATATTCATTGATTTTTGCCATTGAAAAACGTCCAGAAATGTTTGAAGCTACTGACTGAATGAAAGGAGCTGGCATCTCACTCTCATTGAATCTTCTTTATCATGCTAGGATTAGCAGGAAAAAGAAAAAATTTCAGAATTGCACCTTGCAATGTGGAGATATTACTGTTTGTGCATTTACAATATTCATTGATTTTTGCCATTGAAAAACGTCCAGAAATGTTTGAAGCTACTGACTGAATGAAAGGAGCTGGCATCTCACTCTCTTTGAATCTTCTTTATCATGCTAGGATTAGCAGGAAAAAGCAAAAAATTTCAGAATTGCACCTTGCAATGTGGAGATATTACTGTTTGTGCATTTATAATATTCATTGATTTTTGCCATTGAAAAACATCATGTTTTTCATATACCAGAAATGTTTGAAGCTACTGACTGAATGAAAGGAGCTGGCATCTCACTCTCTTTGAATCTTCTTTATCATGCTAGGATTAGCAGGAAAAAGCAAAAAATTTCAGAATTGCACCTTGCAATGTGGAGATATTACTGTTTGTACATTTACAATATTCATTGATTTTTGCCATTGAAAAACGTCCAGAAATGTTTGAAGCTACTGACTGAATGAAAGGAGATGGCATCTCACTCTCTTTGAATCTTCTTTATCATGCTAGGATTAGCAGGAAAAAGCAAAAAATTTCAGAATTGCACCTTGCAATGTGGAGATATTACTGTTTGTGCATTTACAATATTCATTGATTTTGCCATTGAAAAACGTCCAGAAATGTTTGAAGCTACTGACTGAATGAAAGGAGCTGGCATCTCACTCTCTTTGAATCTTCTTTATCATGCTAGGATTAGCAGGAAAAAGCAAAAAATTTCAGAATTGCACCTTGCAATGTGGAGATATTACTGTTTGTGCATTTACAATATTCATTGATTTTTGCCATTGAAAAACGTCCAGAAATGTTTGAAGCTACTGACTGAATGAAAGGAGCTGGCATCTCACTCTCTTTGAATCTTCTTTATCATGCTAGGATTAGCAGGAAAAAGCAAAAAAATTCAGAATTGCACCTTGCAATGTGGAGATATTACTGTTTGTGCATTTACAATATTCATTGATTTTTGCCATTGAAAAACGTCCAGAAATGTTTGAAGCTACTGACTGAATGAAAGGAGCTGGCATCTCACTCTCTTTGATTCTTCTTTATCATGCTAGGATTAGCAGTAAAAAGCAAAAAATTTCAGAATTGCACCTTGCAATGTGGAGATATTACTGTTTGTGCATTTACAATATTCATTGATTTTTGCCATTGAAAAACGTCCAGAAATGTTTGAAGCTACTGACTGAATGAAAGGAGCTGGCATCTCACTCTCTTTGAATCTTCTTTATCATGCTAGGATTAGCAGGAAAAAGCAAAAAATTTCAGAATTGCACCTTGCAATGTGGAGATTTTACTGTTTGTGCATTTACAATATTCATTGATTTTTGCCATTGAAAAACGTCCAGAAATGTTTGAAGCTACTGACTGAATGAAAGGAGCTGGCATCTCACTCTCTTTGAATCTTCTTTATCATGCTAGGATTAGCAGGAAAAAGCAAAAAATTTCAGAATTGCACCTTGCAATGTGGAGATATTACTGTTTGTGCATTTACAATATTCATTGATTTTTGCCATTGAAAAACATCATGTTATTCATATACCAGAAATGTTTGAAGCTACTGACTGAATGAAAGGAGCTGGCATCTCACTCTCTTTGAATCTTCTTTATCATGCTAGGATTAGCAGGAAAAAGCAAAAAATTTCAGAATTGCACCTTGCAATGTGGAGATATTACTGTTTGTGCATTTACAATATTCATTGATTTTTGCCATTGAAAAACATCATGTTATTCATATACCAGAAATGTTTGAAGCTACTGACTGAATGAAAGGAGCTGGCATCTCACTCTCTTTGAATCTTCTTTATCATGCCAGGATTAGCAGGAAAAAGCAAAAAATTTCAGAATTGCACCTTGCAATGTTGAGATATTACTGTTTGTGCATTTACAATATTCATTGATTTTTGCCATTGAAAAACGTCCAGAAATGTTTGAAGCTACTGACTGAATGAAAGGAGCTGGCATCTCACTCTCTTTGAATCTTCTTTATCATGCTAGGATTAGCAGGAAAAAGCAAAAAATTTCAGAATTGCACCTTGCAATGTGGAGATATTACAGTTTGTGCATTTACAATATTCATTGATTTTTGCCATTGAAAAACATCATGTTATTCATATACCAGAAATGTTTGAAGCTACTGACTGAATGAAAGGAGCTGGCATCTCACGCTCTTTGAATCTTCTTTATCATGCTAGGATTAGCAGGAAAAAGCAAAAAATTTCAGAATTGCACCTTGCAATGTGGAGATATTACTGTTTGTGCATTTACAATATTCATTGATTTTTGCAATTGAAAAACATCATGTTTTTCATATACCAGAAATGTTTGAAGCTACTGACTGAATGAAAGGAACTGGCATCTCACTCTCTTTGAATCTTCTTTATCATGCTAGGATTAGCAGGAAAAAGCAAAAAATTTCAGAATTGCACCTTGCAATGTGGAGATATTACTGTTTGTGCATTTACAATATTCATTGATTTTTGCCATTGAAAAACGTCCAGAAATGTTTGAAGCTACTGACTGAATGAAAGGAGCCGGCATCTCACGCTCTTTGAATCTTCTTTATCATGCTAGGATTAGCAGGAAATAGCAAAAAATTTCAGAATTGCACCTTGCAATGTGGAGATATTACTGTTTGTGCATTTACAATATTCATTGATTTTTGCCTTTGAAAAACGTCCAGAAATGTTTGAAGCTACTGACTGAATGAAAGGAGCTGGCATCTCACTCTCTTTGAATCTTCTTTCTCATGCTAGGATTAGTAGGAAAAAGCAAAAAATTTCAGAATTGCACCTTGCAATGTGGAGATATTACTGTTTGTGCATTTACAATATTCATTGATTTTTGCCATTGAAAAACGTCCAGAAATGTTTGAAGCTACTGACTGAATGAAAGGAGCTGGCATCTCACTCTCATTGAATCTTCTTTATCATGCTAGGATTAGCAGGAAAAAGAAAAAATTTCAGAATTGCACCTTGCAATGTGGAGATATTACTGTTTGTGCATTTACAATATTCATTGATTTTTGCCATTGAAAAACGTCCAGAAATGTTTGAAGCTACTGACTGAATGAAAGGAGCTGGCATCTCACTCTCTTTGAATCTTCTTTATCATGCTAGGATTAGCAGGAAAAAGCAAAAAATTTCAGAATTGCACCTTGCAATGTGGAGATATTACTGTTTGTGCATTTATAATATTCATTGATTTTTGCCATTGAAAAACATCATGTTTTTCATATACCAGAAATGTTTGAAGCTACTGACTGAATGAAAGGAGCTGGCATCTCACTCTCTTTGAATCTTCTTTATCATGCTAGGATTAGCAGGAAAAAGCAAAAAATTTCAGAATTGCACCTTGCAATGTGGAGATATTACTGTTTGTACATTTACAATATTCATTGATTTTTGCCATTGAAAAACGTCCAGAAATGTTTGAAGCTACTGACTGAATGAAAGGAGATGGCATCTCACTCTCTTTGAATCTTCTTTATCATGCTAGGATTAGCAGGAAAAAGCAAAAAATTTCAGAATTGCACCTTGCAATGTGGAGATATTACTGTTTGTGCATTTACAATATTCATTGATTTTGCCATTGAAAAACGTCCAGAAATGTTTGAAGCTACTGACTGAATGAAAGGAGCTGGCATCTCACTCTCTTTGAATCTTCTTTATCATGCTAGGATTAGCAGGAAAAAGCAAAAAATTTCAGAATTGCACCTTGCAATGTGGAGATATTACTGTTTGTGCATTTACAATATTCATTGATTTTTGCCATTGAAAAACGTCCAGAAATGTTTGAAGCTACTGACTGAATGAAAGGAGCTGGCATCTCACTCTCTTTGAATCTTCTTTATCATGCTAGGATTAGCAGGAAAAAGCAAAAAAATTCAGAATTGCACCTTGCAATGTGGAGATATTACTGTTTGTGCATTTACAATATTCATTGATTTTTGCCATTGAAAAACGTCCAGAAATGTTTGAAGCTACTGACTGAATGAAAGGAGCTGGCATCTCACTCTCTTTGATTCTTCTTTATCATGCTAGGATTAGCAGTAAAAAGCAAAAAATTTCAGAATTGCACCTTGCAATGTGGAGATATTACTGTTTGTGCATTTACAATATTCATTGATTTTTGCCATTGAAAAACGTCCAGAAATGTTTGAAGCTACTGACTGAATGAAAGGAGCTGGCATCTCACTCTCTTTGAATCTTCTTTATCATGCTAGGATTAGCAGGAAAAAGCAAAAAATTTCAGAATTGCACCTTGCAATGTGGAGATTTTACTGTTTGTGCATTTACAATATTCATTGATTTTTGCCATTGAAAAACGTCCAGAAATGTTTGAAGCTACTGACTGAATGAAAGGAGCTGGCATCTCACTCTCTTTGAATCTTCTTTATCATGCTAGGATTAGCAGGAAAAAGCAAAAAATTTCAGAATTGCACCTTGCAATGTGGAGATATTACTGTTTGTGCATTTACAATATTCATTGATTTTTGCCATTGAAAAACATCATGTTATTCATATACCAGAAATGTTTGAAGCTACTGACTGAATGAAAGGAGCTGGCATCTCACTCTCTTTGAATCTTCTTTATCATGCTAGGATTAGCAGGAAAAAGCAAAAAATTTCAGAATTGCACCTTGCAATGTGGAGATATTACTGTTTGTGCATTTACAATATTCATTGATTTTTGCCATTGAAAAACATCATGTTATTCATATACCAGAAATGTTTGAAGCTACTGACTGAATGAAAGGAGCTGGCATCTCACTCTCTTTGAATCTTCTTTATCATGCCAGGATTAGCAGGAAAAAGCAAAAAATTTCAGAATTGCACCTTGCAATGTTGAGATATTACTGTTTGTGCATTTACAATATTCATTGATTTTTGCCATTGAAAAACGTCCAGAAATGTTTGAAGCTACTGACTGAATGAAAGGAGCTGGCATCTCACTCTCTTTGAATCTTCTTTATCATGCTAGGATTAGCAGGAAAAAGCAAAAAATTTCAGAATTGCACCTTGCAATGTGGAGATATTACTGTTTGTGCATTTACAATATTCATTGATTTTTGCCATTGAAAAACGTCCAGAAATGTTTGAAGCTACTGACTGAATGAAAGGAGCTGGCATCTCACGCTCTTTGAATCTTCTTTATCATGCTAGGATTAGCAGGAAATAGCAAAAAATTTCAGAATTGCACCTTGCAATGTGGAGATATTACTGTTTGTGCATTTACAATATTCATTGATTTTTGCCATTGAAAAACATCATGTTATTCATATACCAGAAATGTTTGAAGCTACTGACTGAATGAAAGGAGCTGGCATCTCACTCTCTTTGAATCTTCTTTATCATGCTAGGATTAGCAGGAAAAAGCAAAAAATTTCAGAATTGCACCTTGCAATGTGGAGATATTACTGGTTGTGCATTTACAATATTCATTGATTTTTGCCATTGAAAAACGTCCAGAAATGTTTGAAGCTACTGACTGAATGAAAGGAGCTGGCATCTCACTCTCTTTGAATCTTCTTTATCATGCTAGGATTAGCAGGAAAAAGCAAAAAAATTCAGAATTGCACCTTGCAATGTGGAGATATTACTGTTTGTGCATTTACAATATTCATTGATTTTTGCCATTGAAAAACGTCCAGAAATGTTTGAAGCTACTGACTGAATGAAAGGAGCTGGCATCTCACTCTCTTTGAATCTTCTTTATCATGCTAGGATTAGCAGGAAAAAGCAAAAAATTTCAGAATTGCACCTTGCAATGTGGAGATATTACTGTTTGTGCATTTACAATATTCATTGATTTTTGCCATTGAAAAACGTCCAGAAATGTTTGAAGCTACTGACTGAATGAAAGGAGCTGGCATCTCACTCTCTTTGAATCTTCTTTATCATGCTAGGATTAGCAGGAAAAAGCAAAAAATTTCAGAATTGCACCTTGCAATGTGGAGATATTACTGTTTGTGCATTTACAATATTCATTGATTTTTGCCATTGAAAAAAGTCCAGAAATGTTTGAAGCTACTGACTGAATGAAAGGAGCTGGCATCTCACTCTCTTTGAATCTTCTTTATCATGCTAGGATTAGCAGGAAAAAGCAAAAAATTTCAGAATTGCACCTTGCAATGTGGAGATTTTACTGTTTGTGCATTTACAATATTCATTGATTTTTGCCATTGAAAAACGTCCAGAAATGTTTGAAGCTACTGACTGAATGAAAGGAGCCGGCATCTCACTCTCTTTGAATCTTCTTTATCATGCTAGGATTAGCAGGAAAAAGCAAAAAATTTCAGAATTGCACCTTGCAATGTGGAGATATTACTGTTTGTGCATTTACAATATTCATTGATTTTTGCCATTGAAAAACATCATGTTATTCATATACCAGAAATGTTTGAAGCTACTGACTGAATGAAAGGAGCTGGCATCTCACTCTCTTTGAATCTTCTTTATCATGCTAGGATTAGCAGGAAAAAGCAAAAAATTTCAGAATTGCACCTTGCAATGTGGAGATATTACTGTTTGTGCATTTACAATATTCATTGATTTTTGCCATTGAAAAACATCATGTTATTCATATACCAGAAATGTTTGAAGCTACTGACTGAATGAAAGGAGCTAGCATCTCACTCTCTTTGAATCTTCTTTATCATGCTAGGATTAGCAGGAAAAAGCAAAAAATTTCAGAATTGCACCTTGCAATGTGGAGATATTACTGTTTGTGCATTTACAATATTCATTGATTTTTGCCTTTGAAAAACGTCCAGAAATGTTTGAAGCTACTGACTGAATGAAAGGAGCTGGCATCTCACTCTCTTTGAATCTTCTTTCTCATGCTAGGATTAGTAGGAAAAAGCAAAAAATTTCAGAATTGCACCTTGCAATGTGGAGATATTACTGTTTGTGCATTTACAATATTCATTGATTTTTGCCATTGAAAAACGTCCAGAAATGTTTGAAGCTACTGACTGAATGAAAGGAGCTGTCATCTCACTCTCTTTGAATCTTCTTTATCATGCTAGGATTAGCAGGAAAAAGAAAAAATTTCAGAATTGCACCTTGCAATGTGGAGATATTACTGTTTGTGCATTTACAATATTCATTGATTTTTGCCATTGAAAAACGTCCAGAAATGTTTGAAGCTACTGACTGAATGAAAGGAGCTGGCATCTCACTCTCTTTGAATCTTCTTTATCATGCTAGGATTAGCAGGAAAAAGCAAAAAATTTCAGAATTGCACCTTGAAATGTGGAGATATTACTGTTTGTGCATTTACAATATTCATTGATTTTTGCCATTGAAAAACATCATGTTTTTCATATACCAGAAATGTTTGAAGCTACTGACTGAATGAAAGGAGCTGGCATCTCACTCTCTTTGAATCTTCTTTATCATGCTAGGATTAGCAGGAAAAAGCAAAAAATTTCAGAATTGCACCTTGCAATGTGGAGATATTACTGTTTGTACATTTACAATATTCATTGATTTTTGCCATTGAAAAACGTCCAGAAATGTTTGAAGCTACTGACTGAATGAAAGGAGATGGCATCTCACTCTCTTTGAATCTTCTTTATCATGCTAGGATTAGCAGGAAAAAGCAAAAAATTTCAGAATTGCACCTTGCAATGTGGAGATATTACTGTTTGTGCATTTACAATATTCATTGATTTTTGCCATTGAAAAACGTCCAGAAATGTTTGAAGCTACTGACTGAATGAAAGGAGCTGGCATCTCACTCTCTTTGAATCTTCTTTATCATGCTAGGATTAGCAGGAAAAAGCAAAAAAATTCAGAATTGCACCTTGCAATGTGGAGATATTACTGTTTGTGCATTTACAATATTCATTGATTTTTGCCATTGAAAAACGTCCAGAAATGTTTGAAGCTACTGACTGAATGAAAGGAGCTGGCATCTCACTCTCTTTGAATCTTCTTTATCATGCTAGGATTAGCAGGAAAAAGCAAAAAATTTCAGAATTGCACCTTGCAATGTGGAGATATTACTGTTTGTGCATTTACAATATTCATTGATTTTTGCCATTGAAAAACGTCCAGAAATGTTTGAAGCTACTGACTGAATGAAAGGAGCTGGCATCTCACTCTCTTTGAATCTTCTTTATCATGCTAGGATTAGCAGGAAAAAGCAAAAAAATTCAGAATTGCACCTTGCAATGTGGAGATTTTACTGTTTGTGCATTTACAATATTCATTGATTTTTGCCATTGAAAAACGTCCAGAAATGTTTGAAGCTACTGACTGAATGAAAGGAGCTGGCATCTCACTCTCTTTGAATCTTCTTTATCATGCTAGGATTAGCAGGAAAAAGCAAAAAATTTCAGAATTGCACCTTGCAATGTGGAGATATTACTGTTTGTGCATTTACAATATTCATTGATTTTTGCCATTGAAAAACATCATGTTATTCATATACCAGAAATGTTTGAAGCTACTGACTGAATGAAAGGAGCTGGCATCTCACTCTCTTTGAATCTTCTTTATCATGCTAGGATTAGCAGGAAAAAGCAAAAAATTTCAGAATTGCACCTTGCAATGTGGAGATATTACTGTTTGTGCATTTACAATATTCATTGATTTTTGCCATTGAAAAACATCATGTTATTCATATACCAGAAATGTTTGAAGCTACTGACTGAATGAAAGGAGCTGGCATCTCACTCTCTTTGAATCTTCTTTATCATGCCAGGATTAGCAGGAAAAAGCAAAAAATTTCAGAATTGCACCTTGCAATGTGGAGATATTACTGTTTGTGCATTTACAATATTCATTGATTTTTGCCATTGAAAAACGTCCAGAAATGTTTGAAGCTACTGACTGAATGAAAGGAGCTGGCATCTCACTCTCTTTGAATCTTCTTTATCATGCTAGGATTAGCAGGAAAAAGCAAAAAATTTCAGAATTGCACCTTGCAATGTGGAGATATTACTGTTTGTGCATTTACAATATTCATTGATTTTTGCCATTGAAAAACATCATGTTATTCATATACCAGAAATGTTTGAAGCTACTGACTGAATGAAAGGAGCTGGCATCTCACGCTCTTTGAATCTTCTTTATCATGCTAGGATTAGCAGGAAAAAGCAAAAAATTTCAGAATTGCACCTTGCAATGTGGAGATATTACTGTTTGTGCATTTACAATATTCATTGATTTTTGCAATTGAAAAACATCATGTTATTCATATACCAGAAATGTTTGAAGCTACTGACTGAATGAAAGGAACTGGCATCTCACTCTCTTTGAATCTTCTTTATCATGCTAGGATTAGCAGGAAAAAGCAAAAAATTTCAGAATTGCACCTTGCAATGTGGAGATATTACTGTTTGTGCATTTACAATATTCATTGATTTTTGCCATTGAAAAACGTCCAGAAATGTTTGAAGCTACTGACTGAATGAAAGGAGCTGGCATCTCACTCTCTTTGAATCTTCTTTATCATGCTAGGATTAGCAGGAAAAAGCAAAAAATTTCAGAATTGCACCTTGCAATGTGGAGATATTACTGTTTGTGCATTTACAATATTCATTGATTTTTGCCATTGAAAAACGTCCAGAAATGTTTGAAGCTACTGACTGAATGAAAGGAGCTGGCATCTCACTCTCTTTGAATCTTCTTTATCATGCTAGGATTAGCAGGAAAAAGCAAAAAATTTCAGAATTGCACCTTGCAATGTGGAGATTTTACTGTTTGTGCATTTACAATATTCATTGATTTTTGCCATTGAAAAACGTCCAGAAATGTTTGAAGCTACTGACTGAATGAAAGGAGCTGGCATTTCACTCTCTTTGAATCTTCTTTATCATGCTAGGATTAGCAGGAAAAAGCAAAAAATTTCAGAATTGCACCTTGCAATGTGGAGATATTACTGTTTGTGCATTTACAATATTCATTGATTTTTGCCATTGAAAAACATCATGTTATTCATATACCAGAAATGTTTGAAGCTACTGACTGAATGAAAGGAGCTGGCATCTCACTCTCTTTGAATCTTCTTTATCATGCTAGGATTAGCAGGAAAAAGCAAAAAATTTCAGAATTGCACCTTGCAATGTGGAGATATTACTGTTTGTGCATTTACAATATTCATTGATTTTTGCCATTGAAAAACATCATGTTATTCATATACCAGAAATGTTTGAAGCTACTGACTGAATGAAAGGAGCTGGCATCTCACTCTCTTTGAATCTTCTTTATCATGCCAGGATTAGCAGGAAAAAGCAAAAAATTTCAGAATTGCACCTTGCAATGTGGAGATATTACTGTTTGTGCATTTACAATATTCATTGATTTTTGCCATTGAAAAACGTCCAGAAATGTTTGAAGCTACTGACTGAATGAAAGGAGCTGGCATCTCACTCTCTTTGAATATTCTTTATCATGCTAGGATTAGCAGGAAAAAGCAAAAAATTTCAGAATTGCACCTTGCAATGTGGAGATATTACTGTTTGTGCATTTACAATATTCATTGATTTTTGCCATTGAAAAACATCATGTTATTCATATACCAGAAATGTTTGAAGCTACTGACTGAATGAAAGGAGCTGGCATCTCACGCTCTTTGAATCTTCTTTATCATGCTAGGATTAGCAGGAAAAAGCAAAAAATTTCAGAATTGCACCTTGCAATGTGGAGATATTACTGTTTGTGCATTTACAATATTCATTGATTTTTGCAATTGAAAAACATCATGTTATTCATATACCAGAAATGTTTGAAGCTACTGACTGAATGAAAGGAACTGGCATCTCACTCTCTTTGAATCTTCTTTATCATGCTAGGATTAGCAGGAAAAAGCAAAAAATTTCAGAATTGCACCTTGCAATGTGGAGATATTACTGTTTGTGCATTTACAATATTCATTGATTTTTGCCATTGAAAAACGTCCAGAAATGTTTGAAGCTACTGACTGAATGAAAGGAGCTGGCATCTCACTCTCTTTGAATCTTCTTTATCATGCTAGGATTAGTAGGAAAAAGCAAAAAATTTCAGAATTGCACCTTGCAATGTGGAGATATTACTGTTTGTGCATTTACAATATTCATTGATTTTTGCCATTGAAAAACGTCCAGAAATGTTTGAAGCTACTGACTGAATGAAAGGAGCTGGCATCTCACTCTCTTTGAATCTTCTTTATCATGCTAGGATTAGCAGGAAAAAGAAAAAATTTCAGAATTGCACCTTGCAATGTGGAGATATTACTGTTTGTGCATTTACAATATTCATTGATTTTTGCCATTGAAAAACGTCCAGAAATGTTTGAAGCTACTGACTGAATGAAAGGAGCTGGCATCTCACTCTCTTTGAATCTTCTTTATCATGCTAGGATTAGCAGGAAAAAGCAAAAAATTTCAGAATTGCACCTTGCAATGTGGAGATATTACTGTTTGTGCATTTACAATATTCATTGATTTTTGCCATTGAAAAACATCATGTTTTTCATATACCAGAAATGTTTGAAGCTACTGACTGAATGAAAGGAGCTGGCATCTCACTCTCTTTGAATCTTCTTTATCATGCTAGGATTAGCAGGAAAAAGCAAAACATTTCAGAATTGCACCTTGCAATGTGGAGATATTACTGTTTGTACATTTACAATATTCATTGATTTTTGCCATTGAAAAACGTCCAGAAATGTTGAAGCTACTGACTGAATGAAAGGAGATGGCATCTCACTCTCTTTGAATCTTCTTTATCATGCTAGGATTAGCAGGAAAAAGCAAAAAATTTCAGAATTGCACCTTGCAATGTGGAGATATTACTGTTTGTGCATTTACAATATTCATTGATTTTTGCCATTGAAAAACGTCCAGAAATGTTTGAAGCTACTGATTGAATGAAAGGAGCTGGCATCTCACTCTCTTTGAATCTTCTTTATCATGCTAGGATTAGCAGGAAAAAGCAAAAAATTTCAGAATTGCACCTTGCAATGTGGAGATATTACTGTTTGTGCATTTACAATATTCATTGATTTTTGCCATTGAAAAACGTCCAGAAATGTTTGAAGCTACTGACTGAATGAAAGGAGCTGGCATCTCACTCTCTTTGAATCTTCTTTATCATGCTAGGATTAGCAGGAAAAAGCAAAAAATTTCAGAATTGCACCTTGCAATGTGGAGATATTACTGTTTGTGCATTTACAATATTCATTGATTTTTGCCATTGAAAAACATCATGTTTTTCATATACCAGAAATGTTTGAAGCTACTGACTGAATGAAAGGAGCTGGCATCTCACTCTCTTTGAATCTTCTTTATCATGCTAGGATTAGCAGGAAAAAGCAAAAAATTTCAGAATTGCACCTTGCAATGTGGAGATATTACTGTTTGTGCATTTACAATATTCATTGATTTTTGCCATTGAAAAACGTCCAGAAATGTTTGAAGCTACTGACTGAATGAAAGGAGCTGGCATCTCACTCTCTTTGAATCTTCTTTATCATGCTAGGATTAGTAGGAAAAAGCAAAAAATTTCAGAATTGCACCTTGCAATGTGGAGATATTACTGTTTGTGCATTTACAATATTCATTGATTTTTGCCATTGAAAAACGTCCAGAAATGTTTGAAGCTACTGACTGAATGAAAGGAGCTGGCATCTCACTCTCTTTGAATCTTCTTTATCATGCTAGGATTAGCAGGAAAAAGAAAAAATTTCAGAATTGCACCTTGCAATGTGGAGATATTACTGTTTGTGCATTTACAATATTCATTGATTTTTGCCATTGAAAAACGTCCAGAAATGTTTGAAGCTACTGACTGAATGAAAGGAGCTGGCATCTCACTCTCTTTGAATCTTCTTTATCATGCTAGGATTAGCAGGAAAAAGCAAAAAATTTCAGAATTGCACCTTGCAATGTGGAGATATTACTGTTTGTGCATTTACAATATTCATTGATTTTTGCCATTGAAAAACATCATGTTTTTCATATACCAGAAATGTTTGAAGCTAATGACTGAATGAAAGGAGCTGGCATCTCACTCTCTTTGAATCTTCTTTATCATGCTAGGATTAGCAGGAAAAAGCAAAAAATTTCAGAATTGCACCTTGCAATGTGGAGATATTACTGTTTGTACATTTACAATATTCATTGATTTTTGCCATTGAAAAACGTCCAGAAATGTTTGAAGCTACTGACTGAATGAAAGGAGATGGCATCTCACTCTCTTTGAATCTTCTTTATCATGCTAGGATTAGCAGGAAAAAGCAAAAAATTTCAGAATTGCACCTTGCAATGCGGAGATATTACTGTTTGTGCATTTACAATATTCATTGATTTTTGCCATTGAAAAACGTCCAGAAATGTTTGAAGCTACTGATTGAATGAAAGGAGCTGGCATCTCACTCTCTTTGAATCTTCTTTATCATGCTAGGATTAGCAGGAAAAAGCAAAAAATTTCAGAATTGCACCTTGCAATGTGGAGATATTACTGTTTGTGCATTTACAATATTCATTGATTTTTGCCATTGAAAAACGTCCAGAAATGTTTGAAGCTACTGACTGAATGAAAGGAGCTGGCATCTCACTCTCTTTGAATCTTCTTTATCATGCTAGGATTAGCAGGAAAAAGCAAAAAATTTCAGAATTGCACCTTGCAATGTGGAGATATTACTGTTTGTGCATTTACAATATTCATTGATTTTTGCCATTGAAAAACGTCCAGAAATGTTTGAAGCTACTGACTGAATGAAAGGAGCTGGCATCTCACTCTCTTTGAATCTTCTTTATCATGCTAGGATTAGCAGGAAAAAGCAAAAAATTTCAGAATTGCACCTTGCAATGTGGAGATATTACTGTTTGTGCATTTACAATATTCATTGATTTTTGCCATTGAAAAACATCATGTTATTCATATACCAGAAATGTTTGAAGCTACTGACTGAATGAAAGGAGCTGGCATCTCACTCTCTTTGAATCTTCTTTATCATGCTAGGATTAGCAGGAAAAAGCAAAAAATTTCAGAATTGCACCTTGCAATGTGGAGATATTACTGTTTGTGCATTTACAATATTCATTGATTTTTGCCATTGAAAAACATCATGTTATTCATATACCAGAAATGTTTGAAGCTACTGACTGAATGAAAGGAGCTGGCAACTCACTCTCTTTGAATCTTCTTTATCAAGCTAGGATTAGCAGGAAAAAGCAAAAAATTTCAGAATTGCACCTTGCAATGTGGAGATATTACTGTTTGTGCATTTACAATATTCATTGATTTTTGCCATTGAAAAACGTCCAGAAATGTTTGAAGCTACTGACTGAATGAAAGGAGCTGGCATCTCACTCTCTTTGAATCTTCTTTATCATGCTAGGATTAGCAGGAAAAAGCAAAAAATTTCAGAATTGCACCTTGCAATGTGGAGATATTACTGTTTGTGCATTTACAATATTCATTGATTTTTGCCGTTGAAAAACATCATGTTATTCATATACCAGAAATGTTTGAAGCTACTGACTGAATGAAAGGAGCTGGCATCTCACTCTCTTTGAATCTTCTTTATCATGCTAGGATTAGCAGGAAAAAGCAAAAAATTTCACTATTGCACCTTGCAATGTGGAGATATTACTGTTTGTGCATTTACAATATTCATTGATTTTTGCCATTGAAAAACGTCCAGAAATGTTTGAAGCTACTGACTGAATGAAAGGAGCTGGCATCTCACTCTCTTTGAATCTTCTTTATCATGCTAGGATTAGCAGGAAAAAGCAAAACATTTCAGAATTGCACCTTGCAATGTGGAGATATTACTGTTTGTGCATTTACAATATTCATTGATTTTTGCCATTGAAAAACGTCCTGAAATGTTTGAAGCTACTGACTGAATGAAAGGAGCTGGCATCTCACTCTCTTTGAATCTTCTTTATCATGCTAGGATTAGCAGGAAAAAGCAAAACATTTCAGAATTGCACCTTGCAATGTGGAGATATTACTGTTTGTGCATTTACAATATTCATTGATTTTTGCCATTGAAAAACGTACAGAAATGTTTGAAGCTACTGACTGAATGAAAAGAGCTGGCATCTCACACTCTTTGAATCTTCTTTATCATGCTAGGAGTAGCAGGAAAAAGCAAAACATTTCAGAATTGCACCTTGCAATGTGGAGATATTACTGTTTGTGCATTTACAATATTCATTGATTTTTGCCATTGAAAAACATCATGTTATTCATATACCAGAAATGTTTGAAGCTCCTGACTGAATGAAAGGAGCTGGCATCTCACTCTCTTTGAATCTTCTTTATCATGCTAGGATTAGCAGGAAAAAGCAAAAAATTTCAGAATTGCACCTTGCAATGTGGAGATATTACTGTTTGTGCATTTACAATATTCATTGATTTCTGCCATTGAAAAACATCATGTTATTCATATAACAGAAATGTTTGAAGCTACTGACCGAATGAAAGGAGCTGGCATCTCACTCTCTTTGAATCTTCTTTATCATGCTAGGATTAGCAGGAAAAAGCAAAAAATTTCAGAATTGCACCTTGCAATGTGGAGATATTACTGTTTGTGCATTTACAATATTCATTGATTTTTGCCATTGAAAAACATCATGTTATTCATATACCAGAAATGTTTGAAGCTACTGACTGAATGAAAGGAACTGGCATCTCACTCTCTTTGAATCTTCTTTATCATGCTAGGATTAGCAGGAAAAAGCAAAAAATTTCAGAATTGCACCTTGCAATGTGGAGATATTACTGTTTGTGCATTTACAATATTCATTGATTTTTGCCATTGAAAAACGTCCAGAAATGTTTGAAGCTACTGACTGAATGAAAGGAGCTGGCATCTCACTCTCTTTGAATCTTCTTTATCATGCTAGGATTAGCAGGAAAAAGCAAAAAATTTCAGAATTGCACCTTGCAATGTGGAGATATTACTGTTTGTGCATTTACAATATTCATTGATTTTTGCCATTGAAAAACGTCCAGAAATGTTTGAAGCTACTGACTGAATGAAAGGAGCTGGCATCTCACTCTCTTTGAATCTTCTTTATCATGCTAGGATTAGCAGGAAAAAGCAAAAAATTTCAGAATTGCACCTTGCAATGTGGAGATATTACTGTTTGTGCATTTACAATATTCATTGATTTTTGCCATTGAAAAACATCATGTTATTCATATACCAAAAATGTTTGAAGCTACTGACTGAATGAAAGGAGCTGGCATCTCACTCTCTTTGAATCTTCTTTATCATGCTAGGATTAGCAGGAAAAAGCAAAAAATTTCAGAATTGCACCTTGCAATGTGGAGATATTACTGTTTGTGGCTTTACAATATTCATTGATTTTTGCCATTGAAAAACGTCAGAAATGTTTGAAGCTACTGACTGAATGAAAGGAGCTGGCATCTCACTCTCTTTGAATCTTCTTTATCATGCTAGGATTAGCAGGAAAAAGCAAAAAATTTCAGAATTGCACCTTGCAATGTGGAGATATTACTGTTTGTGCATTTACAATATTCATTGATTTTTGCAATTGAAAAACATCATGTTATTCATATACCAGAAATGTTTGAAGCTACTGACTGAATGAAAGGAGCTGGCATCTCACTCTCTTTGAATCTTCTTTATCATGCTAGGATTAGCAGGAAAAAGCAAAAAATTTCAGAATTGCACCTTGCAATGTGGAGATATTACTGTTTGTGCATTTACAATATTCATTGATTTTTGCCTTTGAAAAACGTCCAGAAATGTTTGAAGCTACTGACTGAATGAAAGGAGCTGGCATCTCACTCTCTTTGAATCTTCTTTCTCATGCTAGGATTAGTAGGAAAAAGCAAAAAATTTCAGAATTGCACCTTGCAATGTGGAGATATTACTGTTTGTGCATTTACAATATTCATTGATTTTTGCCATTGAAAAACGTCCAGAAATGTTTGAAGCTACTGACTGAATGAAAGGAGCTGGCATCTCACTCTCTTTGAATCTTCTTTATCATGCTAGGATTAGCAGGAAAAAGAAAAAATTTCAGAATTGCACCTTGCAATGTGGAGATATTACTGTTTGTGCATTTACAATATTCATTGATTTTTGCCATTGAAAAACGTCCAGAAATGTTTGAAGCTACTGACTGAATGAAAGGAGCTGGCATCTCACTCTCTTTGAATCTTCTTTATCATGCTAGGATTAGCAGGAAAAAGCAAAAAATTTCAGAATTGCACCTTGCAATGTGGAGATATTACTGTTTGTGCATTTATAATATTCATTGATTTTTGCCATTGAAAAACATCATGTTTTTCATATACCAGAAATGTTTGAAGCTACTGACTGAATGAAAGGAGCTGGCATCTCACTCTCTTTGAATCTTCTTTATCATGCTAGGATTAGCAGGAAAAAGCAAAAAATTTCAGAATTGCACCTTGCAATGTGGAGATATTACTGTTTGTACATTTACAATATTCATTGATTTTTGCCATTGAAAAACGTCCAGAAATGTTTGAAGCTACTGACTGAATGAAAGGAGATGGCATCTCACTCTCTTTGAATCTTCTTTATCATGCTAGGATTAGCAGGAAAAAGCAAAAAATTTCAGAATTGCACCTTGCAATGTGGAGATATTACTGTTTGTGCATTTACAATATTCATTGATTTTTGCCATTGAAAAACGTCCAGAAATGTTTGAAGCTACTGACTGAATGAAAGGAGCTGGCATCTCACTCTCTTTGAATCTTCTTTATCATGCTAGGATTAGCAGGAAAAAGCAAAAAATTTCAGAATTGCACCTTGCAATGTGGAGATATTACTGTTTGTGCATTTACAATATTCATTGATTTTTGCCATTGAAAAACGTCCAGAAATGTTTGAAGCTACTGACTGAATGAAAGGAGCTGGCATCTCACTCTCTTTGAATCTTCTTTATCATGCTAGGATTAGCAGGAAAAAGCAAAAAAATTCAGAATTGCACCTTGCAATGTGGAGATATTACTGTTTGTGCATTTACAATATTCATTGATTTTTGCCATTGAAAAACGTCCAGAAATGTTTGAAGCTACTGACTGAATGAAAGGAGCTGGCATCTCACTCTCTTTGATTCTTCTTTATCATGCTAGGATTAGCAGTAAAAAGCAAAAAATTTCAGAATTGCACCTTGCAATGTGGAGATATTACTGTTTGTGCATTTACAATATTCATTGATTTTTGCCATTGAAAAACGTCCAGAAATGTTTGAAGCTACTGACTGAATGAAAGGAGCTGGCATCTCACTCTCTTTGAATCTTCTTTATCATGCTAGGATTAGCAGGAAAAAGCAAAAAATTTCAGAATTGCACCTTGCAATGTGGAGATTTTACTGTTTGTGCATTTACAATATTCATTGATTTTTGCCATTGAAAAACGTCCAGAAATGTTTGAAGCTACTGACTGAATGAAAGGAGCTGGCATCTCACTCTCTTTGAATCTTCTTTATCATGCTAGGATTAGCAGGAAAAACCAAAAAAATTCAGAATTGCACCTTGCAATGTGGAGATATTACTGTTTGTGCATTTACAATATTCATTGATTTTTGCCATTGAAAAACATCATGTTATTCATATACCAGAAATGTTTGAAGCTACTGACTGAATGAAAGGAGCTGGCATCTCACTCTCTTTGAATCTTCTTTATCATGCTAGGATTAGCAGGAAAAAGCAAAAAATTTCAGAATTGCACCTTGCAATGTGGAGATATTACTGTTTGTGCATTTACAATATTCATTGATTTTTGCCATTGAAAAACATCATGTTATTCATATACCAGAAAAGTTTGAAGCTACTGACTGAATGAAAGGAGCTGGCATCTCACTCTCTTTGAATCTTCTTTATCATGCCAGGATTAGCAGGAAAAAGCAAAAAATTTCAGATTTGCACCTTGCAATGTGGAGATATTACTGTTTGTGCATTTACAATATTCATTGATTTTTGCCATTGAAAAACGTCCAGAAATGTTTGAAGCTACTGACTGAATGAAAGGAGCTGGCATCTCACTCTCTTTGAATCTTCTTTATCATGCTAGGATTAGCAGGAAAAAGCAAAAAATTTCAGAATTGCACCTTGCAATGTGGAGATATTACTGTTTGTGCATTTACAATATACATTGATTTTTGCCATTGAAAAACATCATGTTATTCATATACCAGAAATGTTTGAAGCTACTGACTGAATGAAAGGAGCTGGCATCTCACGCTCTTTGAATCTTCTTTATCATGCTAGGATTAGCAGGAAAAAGCAAAAAATTTCAGAATTGCACCTTGCAATGTGGAGATATTACTGTTTGTGCATTTACAATATTCATTGATTTTTGCCATTGAAAAACGTCCAGAAATGTTTGAAGCTACTGACTGAATGAAAGGAGCTGGCATCTCACTCTCTTTGAATCTTCTTTATCATGCTAGGATTAGTAGGAAAAAGCAAAAAATTTCAGAATTGCACCTTGCAATGTGGAGATATTACTGTTTGTGCATTTACAATATTCATTGATTTTTGCCATTGAAAAACGTCCAGAAATGTTTGAAGCTACTGACTGAATGAAAGGAGCTGGCATCTCACTCTCTTTGAATCTTCTTTATCATGCTAGGATTAGCAGGAAAAAGCAAAAAATTTCAGAATTGCACCTTGCAATGTGGAGATATTACTGTTTGTGCATTTACAATATTCATTGATTTTTGCCATTGAAAAACGTCCAGAAATGTTTGAATCTACTGATTGAATGAAAGGAGCTGGCATCTCACTCTCTTTGAATCTTCTTTATCATGCTAGGATTAGCAGGAAAAAGCAAAAAATTTCAGAATTGCACATTGCAATGTGGAGATATTACTGTTTGTGCATTTACAATATTCATTGATTTTTGCCATTGAAAAACGTCCAGAAATGTTTGAAGCTACTGACTGAATGAAAGGAGCTGGCATCTCACTCTCTTTGAATCTTCTTTATCATGCTAGGATTAGCAGGAAAAAGCAAAAAATTTCAGAATTGCACCTTGCAATGTGGAGATATTACTGTTTGTGCATTTACAATATTCATTGATTTTTGCCATTGAAAAACGTCCAGAAATGTTTGAAGCTACTGACTGAATGAAAGGAGCTGGCATCTCACTCTCTTTGAATCTTCTTTATCATGCTAGGATTAGCAGGAAAAAGCAAAAAATTTCAGAATTGCACCTTGCAATGTGGAGATATTACTGTTTGTGCATTTACAATATTCATTGATTTTTGCCATTGAAAAAAGTCCAGAAATGTTTGAAGCTACTGACTGAATGAAAGGAGCTGGCATCTCACTCTCTTTGAATCTTCTTTATCATGCTAGGATTAGCAGGAAAAAGTAAAAAATTTCAGAATTGCACCTTGCAATGTGGAGATATTACTGTTTGTGCATTTACAATATTCATTGATTTTTGCCATTGAAAAACATCATGTTATTCATATACCAGAAATGTTTGAAGCTACTGACTGAATGAAAGGAGCTGGCATCTCACTCTCTTTGAATCTTCTTTATCATGCTAGGATTAGCAGGAAAAAGCAAAAAATTTCAGAATTGCACCTTGCAATGTGGAGATATTACTGTTTGTGCATTTACAATATTCATTGATTTTTGCCATTGAAAAACATCATGTTATTCATATACCAGAAATGTTTGAAGCTACTGACTGAATGAAAGGAGCTGGCAACTCACTCTCTTTGAATCTTCTATATCATGCTAGGATTAGCAGGAAAAAGCAAAAAATTTCAGAATTGCACCTTGCAATGTGGAGATATTACTGTTTGTGCATTTACAATATTCATTGATTTTTGCCATTGAAAAACATCATGTTATTCATATACCAGAAATGTTTGAAGCTACTGACTGAATGAAAGGAGCTGGCATCTCACTCTCTTTGAATCTTCTTTATCATGCTAGGATTAGCAGGAAAAAGCAAAAAATTTCAGAATTGCACCTTGCAATGTGGAGATATTACTGTTTGTGCATTTACAATATTCATTGATTTTTGCCATTGAAAAACATCATGTTATTCATATACCAGAAATGTTTGAAGCTACTGACTGAATGAAAGGAGCTGGCATCTCACTCTCTTTGAATCTTCTTTATCATGCTAGGATTAGCAGGAAAAAGCAAAAAATTTCAGAATTGCACCTTGCAATGTGGAGATATTACTGTTTGTGCATTTACAATATTCATTGATTTTTGCCATTGAAAAACGTCCAGAAATGTTTGAAGCTACTGACTGAATGAAAGGAGCTGGCATCTCACTCTCTTTGAATCTTCTTTATCATGCTAGGATTAGCAGGAAAAAGCAAAAAATTTCAGAATTGCACCTTGCAATGTGGAGATATTACTGTTTGTGCATTTACAATATTCATTGATTTTTGCCATTGAAAAACATCATGTTATTCATATACCAGAAATGTTTGAAGCTACTGACTGAATGAAAGGAGCTGGCATCTCACTCTCTTTGAATCTTCTTTATCATGCTAGGATTAGCAGGAAAAAGCAAAAAATTTCAGAATTGCACCTTGCAATGTGGAGATATTACTGTTTGTGCATTTACAATATTCATTGATTTTTGCCATTGAAAAACATCATGTTATTCATATACCAGAAATGTTTGAAGCTACTGACTGAATGAAAGGAGCTGGCATCTCACTCTCTTTGAATCTTCTTTATCATGCTAGGATTAGCAGGAAAAAGCAAAAAATTTCAGAATTGCACCTTGCAATGTGGAGATATTACTGTTTGTGCATTTACAATATTCATTGATTTTTGCCTTTGAAAAACGTCCAGAAATGTTTGAAGCTACTGACTGAATGAAAGGAGCTGGCATCTCACTCTCTTTGAATCTTCTTTATCATGCTAGGATTAGTAGGAAAAAGCAAAAAATTTCAGAATTGCACCTTGCAATGTGGAGATATTACTGTTTGTGCATTTACAATATTCATTGATTTTTGCCATTGAAAAACGTCCAGAAATGTTTGAAGCTACTGACTGAATGAAAGGAGCTGGCATCTCACTCTCTTTGAATCTTCTTTATCATGCTAGGATTAGCAGGAAAAAGAAAAAATTTCAGAATTGCACCTTGCAATGTGGAGATATTACTGTTTGTGCATTTACAATATTCATTGATTTTTGCCATTGAAAAACGTCCAGAAATGTTTGAAGCTACTGACTGAATGAAAGGAGCTGGCATCTCACTCTCTTTGAATCTTCTTTATCATGCTAGGATTAGCAGGAAAAAGCAAAAAATTTCAGAATTGCACCTTGCAATGTGGAGATATTACTGTTTGTGCATTTACAATATTCATTGATTTTTGCCATTGAAAAACATCATGTTTTTCATATACCAGAAATGTTTGAAGCTACTGACTGAATGAAAGGAGCTGGCATCTCACTCTCTTTGAATCTTCTTTATCATGCTAGGATTAGCAGGAAAAAGCAAAAAATTTCAGAATTGCACCTTGCAATGTGGAGATATTACTGTTTGTGCATTTACAATATTCATTGATTTTTGCCTTTGAAAAACGTCCAGAAATGTTTGAAGCTACTGACTGAATGAAAGGAGCTGGCATCTCACTCTCTTTGAATCTTCTTTATCATGCTAGGATTAGTAGGAAAAAGCAAAAAATTTCAGAATTGCACCTTGCAATGTGGAGATATTACTGTTTGTGCATTTACAATATTCATTGATTTTTGCCATTGAAAAACGTCCAGAAATGTTTGAAGCTACTGACTGAATGAAAGGAGCTGGCATCTCACTCTCTTTGAATCTTCTTTATCATGCTAGGATTAGCAGGAAAAAGAAAAAATTTCAGAATTGCACCTTGCAATGTGGAGATATTACTGTTTGTGCATTTACAATATTCATTGATTTTTGCCATTGAAAAACGTCCAGAAATGTTTGAAGCTACTGACTGAATGAAAGGAGCTGGCATCTCACTCTCTTTGAATCTTCTTTATCATGCTAGGATTAGCAGGAAAAAGCAAAAAATTTCAGAATTGCACCTTGCAATGTGGAGATATTACTGTTTGTGCATTTACAATATTCATTGATTTTTGCCATTGAAAAACATCATGTTTTTCATATACCAGAAATGTTTGAAGCTACTGACTGAATGAAAGGAGCTGGCATCTCACTCTCTTTGAATCTTCTTTATCATGCTAGGATTAGCAGGAAAAAGCAAAAAATTTCAGAATTGCACCTTGCAATGTGGAGATATTACTGTTTGTACATTTACAATATTCATTGATTTTTGCCATTGAAAAACGTCCAGAAATGTTTGAAGCTACTGACTGAATGAAAGGAGATGGCATCTCACTCTCTTTGAATCTTCTTTATCATGCTAGGATTAGCAGGAAAAAGCAAAAAATTTCAGAATTGCACCTTGCAATGTGGAGATATTACTGTTTGTGCATTTACAATATTCATTGATTTTTGCCATTGAAAAACGTCCAGAAATGTTTGAAGCTACTGACTGAATGAAAGGAGCTGGCATCTCACTCTCTTTGAATCTTCTTTATCATGCTAGGATTAGCAGGAAAAAGCAAAAAATTTCAGAATTGCACCTTGCAATGTGGAGATATTACTGTTTGTGCATTTACAATATTCATTGATTTTTGCCATTGAAAAACGTCCAGAAATGTTTGAAGCTACTGACTGAATGAAAGGAGCTGGCATCTCACTCTCTTTGAATCTTCTTTATCATGCTAGGATTAGCAGGAAAAAGAAAAAAATTTCAGAATTGCACCTTGCAATGTGGAGATATTACTGTTTGTGCATTTACAATATTCATTGATTTTTGCCATTGAAAAACGTCCAGAAATGTTTGAAGCTACTGACTGAATGAAAGGAGCTGGCATCTCACTCTCTTTGAATCTTCTTTATCATGCTAGGATTAGCAGGAAAAATCAAAAAATTTCAGAATTGCACCTTGCAATGTGGAGATTTTACTGTTTGTGCATTTACAATATTCATTGATTTTTGCCATTGAAAAACGTCCAGAAATGTTTGAAGCTACTGACTGAATGAAAGGAGCTGGCATCTCACTCTCTCTGAATCTTCTTTATCATGCTAGGATTAGCAGGAAAAAGCAAAAAATTTCAGAATTGCACCTTGCAATGTGGAGATATTACTGTTTGTGCATTTACAATATTCATTGATTTTTGCCATTGAAAAACGTCCAGAAATGTTTGAAGCTACTGACTGAATGAAAGGAGCTGGCATCTCACTCTCTTTGAATCTTCTTTATCATGCTAGGATTAGCAGGAAAAAGCAAAAAATTTCAGAATTGCACCTTGCAATGTGGAGATATTACTGTTTGTGCATTTACAATATTCATTGATTTTTGCCATTGAAAAACGTCCAGAAATGTTTGAAGCTACTGACTGAATGAAAGGAGCTGGCATCTCACTCTCTTTGAATCTTCTTTATCATGCTAGGATTAGCAGGAAAAAGCAAAAAATTTCAGAATTGCACCTTGCAATGTGGAGATATTACTGTTTGTGCATTTACAATATTCATTGATTTTTGCCATTGAAAAACGTCCAGAAATGTTTGAAGCTACTGACTGAATGAAAGGAGCTGGCATCTCACTCTCTTTGAATCTTCTTTATCATGCTAGGATTAGCAGGAAAAATCAAAAAATTTCAGAATTGCACCTTGCAATGTGGAGATTTTACTGTTTGTGCATTTACAATATTCATTGATTTTTGCCATTGAAAAACGTCCAGAAATGTTTGAAGCTACTGACTGAATGAAAGGAGCTGGCATCTCACTCTCTCTGAATCTTCTTTATCATGCTAGGATTAGCAGGAAAAAGCAAAAAATTTCAGAATTGCACCTTGCAATGTGGAGATATTACTGTTTGTGCATTTACAATATTCATTGATTTTTGCCATTGAAAAACATCATGTTATTCATATACCAGAAATGTTTGAAGCTACTGACTGAATGAAAGGAACTGGCATCTCACTCTCTTTGAATCTTCTTTATCATGCTAGGATTAGCAGGAAAAAGCAAAAAATTTCAGAATTGCACCTTGCAATGTGGAGATATTACTGTTTGTGCATTTACAATATTCATTGATTTTTGCCATTGAAAAACATCATGTTATTCATATACCAGAAATGTTTGAAGCTACTGACTGAATGAAAGGAGCTGGCATCTCATTCTCTTTGAATCTTCTTTATCATGCCAGGATTAGCAGGAAAAAGCAAAAAATTTCAGAATTGCACCTTGCAATGTGGAGATATTACTGTTTGTGCATTTACAATATTCATTGATTTTTGCCATTGAAAAACGTCCAGAAATGTTTGAAGCTACTGACTGAATGAAAGGAGCTGGCATCTCACTCTCTTTGAATCTTCTTTATCATGCTAGGATTAGCAGGAAAAAGCAAAAAATTTCAGAATTGCACCTTGCAATGTGGAGATATTACTGTTTGTGCATTTACAATATTCATTGATTTTTGCCATTGAAAAACATCATGTTATTCATATACCAGAAATCTTTGAAGCTACTGACTGAATGAAAGGAGCTGGCATCTCACGCTCTTTGAATCTTCTTTATCATGCTAGGATTAGCAGGAAAAAGCAAAAAATTTCAGAATTGCACCTTGCAATGTGGAGATATTACTGTTTGTGCATTTACAATATTCATTGATTTTTGCAATTGAAAAACATCATGTTATTCATATACCAGAAATGTTTGAAGCTACTGACTGAATGAAAGGAACTGGCATCTCACTCTCTTTGAATCTTCTTTATCATGCTAGGATTAGCAGGAAAAAGCAAAAAATTTCAGAATTGCACCTTGCAATGTGGAGATATTACTGTTTGTGCATTTACAATATTCATTGATTTTTGCCATTGAAAAACGTCAAGAAATGTTTGAAGCTACTGACTGAATGAAAGGAGCTGGCATCTCACTCTCTTTGAATCTTCTTTATCATGCTAGGATTAGTAGGAAAAAGCAAAAAATTTCAGAATTGCATCTTGCAATGTGGAGATATTACTGTTTGTGCATTTACAATATTCATTGATTTTTGCCATTGAAAAACGTCCAGAAATGTTTGAAGCTACTGACTGAATGAAAGGAGCTGGCATCTCACTCTCTTTGAATCTTCTTTATCATGCTAGGATTAGCAGGAAAAAGAAAAAATTTCAGAATTGCACCTTGCAATGTGGAGATATTACTGTTTGTGCATTTACAATATTCATTGATTTTTGCCATTGAAAAACGTCCAGAAATGTTTGAAGCTACTGACTGAATGAAAGGAGCTGGCATCTCACTCTCTTTGAATCTTCTTTATCATGCTAGGATTAGCAGGAAAAAGCAAAAAATTTCAGAATTGCACCTTGCAATGTGGAGATATTACTGTTTGTGCATTTACAATATTCATTGTTTTTTGCCATTGAAAAACATCATGTTTTTCATATACCAGAAATGTTTGAAGCTACTGACTGAATGAAAGGAGCTGGCATCTCACTCTCTTTGAATCTTCTTTATCATGCTAGGATTAGCAGGAAAAAGCAAAAAATTTCAGAATTGCACCTTGCAATGTGGAGATATTACTGTTTGTACATTTACAATATTCATTGATTTTTGCCATTGAAAAACGTCCAGAAATGTTTGAAGCTACTGACTGAATGAAAGGAGATGGCATCTCACTCTCTTTGAATCTTCTTTATCATGCTAGGATTAGCAGGAAAAAGCAAAAAATTTCAGAATTGCACCTTGCAATGTGGAGATATTACTGTTTGTGCATTTACAATATTCATTGATTTTTGCCATTGAAAAACGTCCAGAAATGTTTGAAGCTACTGATTGAATGAAAGGAGCTGGCATCTCACTCTCTTTGAATCTTCTTTATCATGCTAGGATTAGCAGGAAAAAGCAAAAAATTTCAGAATTGCACCTTGCAATGTGGAGATATTACTGTTTGTGCATTTACAATATTCATTGATTTTTGCCATTGAAAAACGTCCAGAAATGTTTGAAGCTACTGACTGAAAGAAAGGAGCTGGCATCTCACTCTCTTTGAATCTTCTTTATCATGCTAGGATTAGCAGGAAAAAGCAAAAAATTTCAGAATTGCACCTTGCAATGCGGAGATATTACTGTTTGTGCATTTACAATATTCATTGATTTTTGCCATTGAAAAACGTCCAGAAATGTTTGAAGCTACTGACTGAATGAAAGGAGCTGGCATCTCACTCTCTTTGAATCTTCTTTATCATGCTAGGATTAGCAGGAAAAAGCAAAAAATTTCAGAATTGCACCTTGCAATGTGGAGATATTACTGTTTGTGCATTTACAATATTCATTGATTTTTGCCATTGAAAAACATCATGTTATTCATATACCAGAAATGTTTGAAGCTACTGACTGAATGAAAGGAGCTGGCATCTCACTCTCTTTGAATCTTCTTTATCATGCTAGGATTAGCAGGAAAAAGCAAAAAATTTCAGAATTGCACCTTGCAATGTGGAGATATTACGGTTTGTGCATTTACAATATTCATTGATTTTTGCCATTGAAAAACATCATGTTATTCATATACCAGAAATGTTTGAAGCTACTGACTGAATGAAAGGAGCTGGCATCTCACTTTCTTTGAATCTTCTTTATCATGCTAGGATTAGCAGGAAAAAGCAAAAAATTTCAGAATTGCACCTTGCAATGTGGAGATATTACTGTTTGTGCATTTACAATATTCATTGATTTTTGCCATTGAAAAACGTCCAGAAATGTTTGAAGCTACTGACTGAATGAAAAGAGCTGGCATCTCACTCTCTTTGAATCTTCTTTATCATGCTAGGATTAGCAGGAAAAAGCAAAAAATTTCAGAATTGCACCTTGCAATGTGGAGATATTACTGTTTGTGCATTTACAATATTCATTGATTTTTGCCATTGAAAAACATCATGTTATTCATATACAAGAAATGTTTGAAGCTAATGACTGAATGAAAGGAGCTGGCATCTCACTCTCTTTGAATCTTCTTTATCATGCTAGGATTAGCAGGAAAAAGCAAAAAATTTCAGAATTGCACCTTGCAATGTGGAGATATTACTGTTTGTGCATTTACAATATTCATTGATTTTTGCCATTGAAAATCGTCCAGAAATGTTTGAAGCTACTGACTGAATGAAAGGAGCTGGCATCTCACTCTCTTTGAATCTTCTTTATCATGCTAGGATTAGCAGGAAAAAGCAAAAAATTTCAGAATTGCACCTTGCAATGTGGAGATATTACTGTTTGTGCATTTACAATATTCTTTGATTTTTGCCATTGAAAAACATCATGTTATTCATATACCAGAAATGTTTGAAGCTACTGACTGAATGAAAGGAGCTGGCATCTCACTCTCTTTGAATCTTCTTTGTCATGCTAGGATTAGCAGGAAAAAGCAAAAAATTTCAGAATTGCACCATGCAATGTGGATATATTACTGTTTGTGCATTTACAATATTCATTGATTTTTGCCATTGAAAAACGTCCAGAAATGTTTGAAGCTACTGACTGAATGAAAGGAGCTGGCATCTCACTCTCTTTGAATCTTCTTTATCATGCTAGGATTAGCAGGAAAAAGCAAAAAAATTCAGAATTGCACCTTGCAATGTGGAGATATTACTGTTTGTGCATTTACAATATTCATTGATTTTTGCCATTGAAAAACGTCCAGAAATGTTTGAAGCTACTGACTGAATGAAAGGAGCTGGCATCTCACTCTCTTTGAATCTTCTTTATCATGCTAGGATTAGCAGGAAAAAGCAAAAAATTTCAGAATTGCACCTTGCAATGTGGAGATATTACTGTTTGTGCATTTACAATATTCATTGATTTTTGCCATTGAAAAACGTCCAGAAATGTTTGAAGCTACTGACTGAATGAAAGGAGCTGGCATCTCACTCTCTTTGAATCTTCTTTATCATGCTAGGATTAGCAGGAAAAAGCAAAAAATTTCAGAATTGCACCTTGCAATGTGGAGATATTACTGTTTGTGCATTTACAATATTCATTGATTTTTGCCATTGAAAAACGTCCAGAAATGTTTGAAGCTACTGACTGAATGAAAGGAGCTGGCATCTCACTCTCTTTGAATCTTCTTTATCATGCTAGGATTAGCAGGAAAAAGCAAAAAATTTCAGAATTGCACCTTGCAATGTGGAGATATTACTGTTTGTGCATTTACAATATTCATTGATTTTTGCCATTGAAAAACGTCCAGAAATGTTTGAAGCTACTGACTGAATGAAAGGAGCTGGCATCTCACTCTCTTTGAATCTTCTTTATCATACTAGGATTAGCAGGAAAAAGCAAAAAATTTCAGAATTGCACCTTGCAATGTGGAGATATTACTGTTTGTGCATTTACAATATTCATTGATTTTTGCCATTGAAAAACGTCCAGAAATGTTTGAAGCTACTGACTGAATGAAAGGAGCTGGCATCTCACTCTCTTTGAATCTTCTTTATCATGCTAGGATTAGCAGGAAAAAGCAAAAAATTTCAGAATTGCACATTGCAATGTGGAGATATTACTGTTTGTGCATTTACAATATTCATTGATTTTTGCTATTGAAAAACGTCCAGAAATGTTTGAAGCTACTGACTGAATGAAAGGAGCTGGCATCTCACTCTCTTTGAATCTTCTTTATCATGCTAGGATTAGCAGGAAAAAGCAAAAAAATTCAGAATTGCACCTTGCAATGTGGAGATATTACTGTTTGTGCATTTACAATATTCATTGATTTTTGCCATTGAAAAACGTCCAGAAATGTTTGAAGCTACTGACTGAATGAAAGGAGCTGGCATCTCATTCTCTTTGAATCTTCTTTATCATGCTAGGATTAGCAGGAAAAAGCAAAAAATTTCAGAATTGCACCTTGCAATGTGGAGATATTACTGTTTGTGCATTTACAATATTCTTTGATTTTTGCCATTGAAAAACATCATGTTATTCATATACCAGAAATGTTTGAAGCTACTGACTGAATGAAAGGAGCTGGCATCTCACTCTCTTTGAATCTTCTTTATCATGCTAGGATTAGCAGGAAAAAGCAAAAAATTTCAGAATTGCACCTTGCAACGTGGAGATATTACTGTTTGTGCATTTACAATATTCATTGATTTTTGCCATTGAAAAACGTCCAGAAATGTTTGAAGCTACTGACTGAATGAAAGGAGCTGGCATCTCACTCTCTTTGAATCTTCTTTATCATGCTAGGATTAGCAGGAAAAAGCAAAAAATTTCAGAATTGCACCTTGCAATGTGGAGATATTACTGTTTGTGCATTTACAATATTCATTGATTTTTGCCATTGAAAAACGTCCAGAAATGTTTGAAGCTACTGACTGAATGAAAGGAGCTGGCATCTCACTCTCTTTGAATCTTCTTTATCATGCTAGGATTAGCAGGAAAAAGCAAAAAATTTCAGAATTGCACCTTGCAATGTGGAGATATTACTGTTTGTGCATTTACAATATTCATTGATTTTTGCCATTGAAAAACATCCAGAAATGTTTGAAGCTACTGACTGAATGAAAGGAGCTGGCATCTCACTCTCTTTGAATCTTCTTTATCATGCTAGGATTAGCAGGAAAAAGCAAAAAATTTCAGAATTGCACCTTGCAATGTGGAGATATTACTGTTTGTGCATTTACAATATTCATTGATTTTTGCCATTGAAAAACGTCCAGAAATGTTTGAAGCTACTGACTGAATGAAAGGAGCTGGCATCTCACTCTCTTTGAATCTTCTTTACCATGCTAGGATTAGCAGGAAAAAGCAAAAAATTTCAGAATTGCACCTTGCAATGTGGAGATATTACTGTTTGTGCATTTACAATATTCATTGATTTTTGCCATTGAAAAACGTCCAGAAATGTTTGAAGCTACTGACTGAATGAAAGGAGCTGGCATCTCACTCTCTTTGAATCTTCTTTATCATGCTAGGATTAGCAGGAAAAAGCAAAAAATTTCAGAATTGCACCTTGCAATGTGGAGATATTACTGTTTGTGCATTTACAATATTCTTTGATTTTTGCCATTGAAAAACATCATGTTATTCATATACCAGAAATGTTTGAAGCTACTGACTGAATGAAAGGAGCTGGCATCTCACTCTCTTTGAATCTTCTTTATCATGCTAGGATTAGCAGGAAAAAGCAAAAAATTTCAGAATTGCACCTTGCAATGTGGAGATATTACTGTTTGTGCATTTACAATATTCATTGATTTTTGCCATTGAAAAACGTCCAGAAATGTTTGAAGCTACTGACTGAATGAAAGGAGCTGGCATCTCACTCTCTTTGAATCTTCTTTATCATGCTAGGATTAGCAGGAAAAAGCAAAAAATTTCAGAATTGCACCTTGCAATGTGGAGATATTACTGTTTGTGCATTTACAATATTCATTGATTTTTGCCATTGAAAAACGTCCAGAAATGTTTGAAGCTACTGACTGAATGAAAGGAGCTGGCATCTCACTCTCTTTGAATCTTCTTTATCATGCTAGGATTAGCAGGAAAAAGCAAAAAAATTCAGAATTGCACCTTGCAATGTGGAGATATTACTGTTTGTGCATTTACAATATTCATTGATTTTTGCCATTGAAAAACGTCCAGAAATGTTTGAAGCTACTGACTGAATGAAAGGAGCTGGCATCTCATTCTCTTTGAATCTTCTTTATCATGCTAGGATTAGCAGGAAAAAGCAAAAAATTTCAGAATTGCACCTTGCAATGTGGAGATATTACTGTTTGTGCATTTACAATATTCATTGATTTTTGCCATTGAAAAACATCATGTTATTCATATACCAGAAATGTTTGAAGCTACTGACTGAATGAAAGGAGCTGGCATCTCACTCTCTTTGAATCTTCTTTATCATGCTAGGATTAGCAGGAAAAAGCAAAAAATTTCAGAATTGCACCTTGCAACGTGGAGATATTACTGTTTGTGCATTTACAATATTCATTGATTTTTGCCATTGAAAAACGTCCAGAAATGTTTGAAGCTACTGACTGAATGAAAGGAGCTGGCATCTCACTCTCTTTGAATCTTCTTTATCATGCTAGGATTAGCAGGAAAAAGCAAAAAATTTCAGAATTGCACCTTGCAATGTGGAGATATTACTGTTTGTGCATTTACAATATTCATTGATTTTTGCCATTGAAAAACGTCCAGAAATGTTTGAAACTACTGACTGAATGAAAGGAGCTGGCATCTCACTCTCTTTGAATCTTCTTTATCATGCTAGGATTAGCAGGAAAAAGCAAAAAATTTCAGAATTGCACCTTGCAATGTGGAGATATTACTGTTTGTGCATTTACAATATTCATTGATTTTTGCCATTGAAAAACGTCCAGAAATGTTTGAAGCTACTGACTGAATGAAAGGAGCTGGCATCTCACTCTCTTTGAATCTTCTTTATCATGCTAGGATTAGCAGGAAAAAGCAAAAAATTTCAGAATTGCACCTTGCAATGTGGAGATATTACTGTTTGTGCATTTACAATATTCTTTGATTTTTGCCATTGAAAAACATCATGTTATTCATATACCAGAAATGTTTGAAGCTACTGACTGAATGAAAGGAGCTGGCATCTCACTCTCTTTGAATCTTCTTTATCATGCTAGGATTAGCAGGAAAAAGCAAAAAATTTCAGAATTGCACCTTGCAATGTGGAGATATTACTGTTTGTGCATTTACAATATTCATTGATTTTTGCCATTGAAAAACGTCCAGAAATGTTTGAAGCTACTGACTGAATGAAAGGAGCTGGCATCTCACTCTCTTTGAATCTTCTTTATCATGCTAGGATTAGCAGGAAAAAGCAAAAAAATTCAGAATTGCACCTTGCAATGTGGAGATATTACTGTTTGTGCATTTACAATATTCATTGATTTTTGCCATTGAAAAACGTCCAGAAATGTTTGAAGCTACTGACTGAATGAAAGGAGCTGGCATCTCATTCTCTTTGAATCTTCTTTATCATGCTAGGATTAGCAGGAAAAAGCAAAAAATTTCAGAATTGCACCTTGCAATGTGGAGATATTAGTGTTTGTGCATTTACAATATTCATTGATTTTTGCCATTGAAAAACATCATGTTATTCATATACCAGAAATGTTTGAAGCTTCTGACTGAATGAAAGGAGCTGGCATCTCACTCTCTTTGAATCTTCTTTATCATGCTAGGATTAGCAGGAAAAAGCAAAAAATTTCAGAATTGCACCTTGCAATGTGGAGATATTACTGTTTGTGCATTTACAATATTCATTGATTTTTGCCATTGAAAAACGTCCAGAAATGTTTGAAGCTACTGACTGAATGAAAGGAGCTGGCATCTCACTCTCTTTGAATCTTCTTTATCATGCTAGGATTAGCAGGAAAAAGCAAAAAATTTCAGAATTGCACCTTGCAATGTGGAGATATTACTGTTTGTGCATTTACAATATTCATTGATTTTTGCCATTGAAAAACGTCCAGAAATGTTTGAAGCTACTGACTGAATGAAAGGAGCTGGCATCTCACTCTCTTTGAATCTTCTTTATCATGCTAGGATTAGCAGGAAAAAGCAAAAAATTTCAGAATTGCACCTTGCAATGTGGAGATATTACTGTTTGTGCATTTACAAAATTCATTGATTTTTGCCATTGAAAAACGTCCAGCAATGTTTGAAGCTACTGACTGAATGAAAGGAGCTGGCATCTCACTCTCTTTGAATCTTCTTTATCATGCTAGGATTAGCAGGAAAAAGTAAAAAATTTCAGAATTGCACCTTGCAATGTGGAGATATTACTGTTTGTGCATTTACAATATTCATTGATTTTTGCCATTGAAAAACGTCCAGAAATGTTTGAAGCTACTGACTGATTGAAAGGAGCTGGCATCTCACTCTCTTTGAATCTTCTTTATCATGCTAGGATTAGCAGGAAAAAGCAAAAAATTTCAGAATTGCACCTTGCAATGTGGAGATATTACTGTTTGTGCATTTACAATATTCATTGATTTTTGCCATTGAAAAACATCATGTTATTCATATACCAGAAATGTTTGAAGCTACTGACTGAATGAAAGGAGCTGGCATCTCACTCTCTTTGAATCTTCTTTATCATGCTAGGATTAGCAGGAAAAAGCAAAAAATTTCAGAATTGCACCTTGCAACGTGGAGATATTACTGTTTGTGCATTTACAATATTCATTGATTTTTGCCATTGAAAAACGTCCAGAAATGTTTGAAGCTACTGACTGAATGAAAGGAGCTGGCATCTCACTCTCTTTGAATCTTCTTTATCATGCTAGGATTAGCAGGAAAAAGCAAAAAATTTCAGAATTGCACCTTGCAATGTGGAGATATTACTGTTTGTGCATTTACAATATTCATTGATTTTTGCCATTGAAAAACGTCCAGAAATGTTTGAAGCTACTGACTGAATGAAAGGAGCTGGCATCTCACTCTCTTTGAATCTTCTTTATCATGCTAGGATTAGCAGGAAAAAGCAAAAAATTTCAGAATTGCACCTTGCAATGTGGAGATATTACTGTTTGTGCATTTACAATATTCATTGATTTTTGCCATTGAAAAACGTCCAGCAATGTTTGAAGCTACTGACTGAATGAAAGGAGCTGGCATCTCACTCTCTTTGAATCTTCTTTATCATGCTAGGATTAGCAGGAAAAAGTAAAAAATTTCAGAATTGCACCTTGCAATGTGGAGATATTACTGTTTGTGCATTTACAATATTCATTGATTTTTGCCATTGAAAAACGTCCAGAAATGTTTGAAGCTACTGACTGAATGAAAGGAGCTGGCATCTCACTCTCTTTGAATCTTCTTTATCATGCTAGGATTAGCAGGAAAAAGCAAAAAATATCAGAATTGCACCTTGCAATGTGGAGATATTACTGTTTGTGCATTTACAATATTCATTGATTTTTGCCATTGAAAAACATCATGTTATTCATATACCAGAAATGTTTGAAGCTACTGACTGAATGAAAGGAGCTGGCATCTCACTCTCTTTGAATCTTCTTTATCATGCTAGGATTAGCAGGAAAAAGCAAAAAATTTCAGAATTGCACCTTGCAATGTGGAGATATTACTGTTTGTGCATTTACAATATTCATTGATTTTTGCCATTGAAAAACGTCCAGAAATGTTTGAAGCTACTGACTGAATGAAAGGAGCTGGCATCTCACTCTCTTTGAATCTTCTTTATCATGCTAGGATTAGCAGGAAAAAGCAAAAAATTTCAGAATTGCACCTTGCAATGTGGAGATATTACTGTTTGTGCATTTACAATATTCATTGATTTTTGCCATTGAAAAACGTCCAGAAATGTTTGAAGCTACTGACTGAATGAAAGGAGCTGGCATCTCATTCTCTTTGAATCTTCTTTATCATGCTAGGATTAGCAGGAAAAAGCAAAAAATTTCAGAATTGCACCTTGCAATGTGGAGATATTACTGTTTGTGCATTTACAATATTCATTGATTTTTGCCATTGAAAAACATCATGTTATTCATATACCAGAAATGTTTGAAGCTACTGACTGAATGAAAGGAGCTGGCATCTCACTCTCTTTGAATCTTCTTTATCATGCTAGGATTAGCAGGAAAAAGCAAAAAATTTCAGAATTGCACCTTGCAATGTGGAGATATTACTGTTTGTGCATTTACAATATTCATTGATTTTTGCCATTGAAAAACGTCCAGAAATGTTTGAAGCTACTGACTGAATGAAAGGAGCTGGCATCTCACTCTCTTTGAATCTTCTTTATCATGCTAGGATTAGCAGGAAAAAGCAAAAAATTTCAGAATTGCACCTTGCAATGTGGAGATATTACTGTTTGTGCATTTACAATATTCATTGATTTTTGCCATTGAAAAACGTCCAGAAATGTTTGAAGCTACTGACTGAATGAAAGGAGCTGGCATCTCATTCTCTTTGAATCTTCTTTATCATGCTAGGATTAGCAGGAAAAAGCAAAAAATTTCAGAATTGCACCTTGCAATGTGGAGATATTACTGTTTGTGCATTTACAATATTCATTGATTTTTGCCATTGAAAAACATCATGTTATTCATATACCAGAAATGTTTGAAGCTACTGACTGAATGAAAGGAGCTGGCATCTCACTCTCTTTGAATCTTCTTTATCATGCTAGGATTAGCAGGAGAAAGCAAAAAATTTCAGAATTGCACCTTGCAACGTGGAGATATTACTGTTTGTGCATTTACAATATTCATTGATTTTTGCCATTGAAAAACGTCCAGAAATGTTTGAAGCTACTGACTGAATGATAGGAGCTGGCATCTCACTCTCTTTGAATCTTCTTTATCATGCTAGGATTAGCAGGAAAAAGCAAAAAATTTCAGAATTGCACCTTGCAATGTGGAGATATTACTGTTTGTGCATTTACAATATTCATTGATTTTTGCCATTGAAAAACGTCCAGAAATGTTTGAAGCTACTGACTGAATGAAAGGAGCTGGCATCTCACTGTCTTTGAATCTTCTTTATCATGCTAGGATTAGCAGGAAAAAGCAAAAAATTTCAGAATTGCACCTTGCAATGTGGAGATATTACTGTTTGTACATTTACAATATTCATTGATTTTTGCCATTGAAAAACGTCCAGAAATGTTTGAAGCTACTGACTGAATGAAAGGAGCTGGCATCTCACTCTCTTTGAATCTTCTTTATCATGCTAGGATTAGCAGGAAAAAGCAAAAAATTTCAGAATTGCACCTTGCAATGTGGAGATATTACTGTTTGTGCATTTACAATATTCTTTGATTTTTGCCATTGAAAAACATCATGTTATTCATATACCAGAAATGTTTGAAGCTACTGACTGAATGAAAGGAGCTGGCATCTCACTCTCTTTGAATCTTCTTTATCATGCTAGGATTAGCAGGAAAAAGCAAAAAATTTCAGAATTGCACCTTGCAATGTGGAGATATTACTGTTTGTGCATTTACAATATTCATTGATTTTTGCCATTGAAAAACGTCCAGAAATGTTTGAAGCTACTGACTGAATGAAAGGAGCTGGCATCTCACTCTCTTTGAATCTTCTTTATCATGCTAGGATTAGCAGGAAAAAGCAAAAAAATTCAGAATTGCACCTTGCAATGTGGAGATATTACTGTTTGTGCATTTACAATATTCATTGATTTTTGCCATTGAAAAACGTCCAGAAATGTTTGAAGCTACTGACTGAATGAAAGGAGCTGGCATCTCATTCTCTTTGAATCTTCTTTATCATGCTAGGATTAGCAGGAAAAAGCAAAAAATTTCAGAATTGCACCTTGCAATGTGGAGATATTAGTGTTTGTGCATTTACAATATTCATTGATTTTTGCCATTGAAAAACATCATGTTATTCATATACCTGAAATGTTTGAAGCTACTGACTGAATGAAAGGAGCTGGCATCTCACTCTCTTTGAATCTTCTTTATCATGCTAGGATTAGCAGGAAAAAGCAAAAAATTTCAGAATTGCACCTTGCAACGTGGAGATATTACTGTTTGTGCATTTACAATATTCATTGATTTTTGCCATTGAAAAACGTCCAGAAATGTTTGAAGCTACTGACTGAATGAAAGGAGCTGGCATCTCACTCTCTTTGAATCTTCTTTATCATGCTAGGATTAGCAGGAAAAAGCAAAAAATTTCAGAATTGCACCTTGCAATGTGGAGATATTACTGTTTGTGCATTTACAATATTCATTGATTTTTGCCATTGAAAAACGTCCAGAAATGTTTGAAGCTACTGACTGAATGAAAGGAGCTGGCATCTCACTCTCTTTGAATCTTCTTTATCATGCTAGGATTAGCAGGAAAAAGCAAAAAATTTCAGAATTGCACCTTGCAATGTGGAGATATTACTGTTTGTGCATTTACAATATTCATTGATTTTTGCCATTGAAAAACGTCCAGCAATGTTTGAAGCTACTGACTGAATGAAAGGAGCTGGCATCTCACTCTCTTTGAATCTTCTTTATCATGCTAGGATTAGCAGGAAAAAGTAAAAAATTTCAGAATTGCACCTTGCAATGTGGAGATATTACTGTTTGTGCATTTACAATATTCATTGATTTTTGCCATTGAAAAACGTCCAGAAATGTTTGAAGCTACTGACTGAATGAAAGGAGCTGGCATCTCACTCTCTTTGAATCTTCTTTATCATGCTAGGATTAGCAGGAAAAAGCAAAAAATATCAGAATTGCACCTTGCAATGTGGAGATATTACTGTTTGTGCATTTACAATATTCATTGATTTTTGCCATTGAAAAACATCATGTTATTCATATACCAGAAATGTTTGAAGCTACTGACTGAATGAAAGGAGCTGGCATCTCACTCTCTTTGAATCTTCTTTATCATGCTAGGATTAGCAGGAAAAAGCAAAAAATTTCAGAATTGCACCTTGCAATGTGGAGATATTACTGTTTGTGCATTTACAATATTCATTGATTTTTGCCATTGAAAAACGTCCAGAAATGTTTGAAGCTACTGACTGAATGAAAGGAGCTGGCATCTCACTCTCTTTGAATCTTCTTTATCATGCTAGGATTAGCAGGAAAAAGCAAAAAATTTCAGAATTGCACCTTGCAATGTGGAGATATTACTGTTTGTGCATTTACAATATTCATTGATTTTTGCCATTGAAAAACGTCCAGAAATGTTTGAAGCTACTGACTGAATGAAAGGAGCTGGCATCTCATTCTCTTTGAATCTTCTTTATCATGCTAGGATTAGCAGGAAAAAGCAAAAAATTTCAGAATTGCACCTTGCAATGTGGAGATATTACTGTTTGTGCATTTACAATATTCATTGATTTTTGCCATTGAAAAACATCATGTTATTCATATACCAGAAATGTTTGAAGCTACTGACTGAATGAAAGGAGCTGGCATCTCACTCTCTTTGAATCTTCTTTATCATGCTAGGATTAGCAGGAGAAAGCAAAAAATTTCAGAATTGCACCTTGCAACGTGGAGATATTACTGTTTGTGCATTTACAATATTCATTGATTTTTGCCATTGAAAAACGTCCAGAAATGTTTGAAGCTACTGACTGAATGATAGGAGCTGGCATCTCACTCTCTTTGAATCTTCTTTATCATGCTAGGATTAGCAGGAAAAAGCAAAACATTTCAGAATTGCACCTTGCAATGTGGAGATATTGCTGTTTGTGCATTTACAATATTCATTGATTTTTGCCATTGAAAAACGTCCAGAAATGTTTGAAGCTAGTGACTGAATGAAAGGAGCTGGCATCTCACTCTCTTTGAATCTTCTTTATCATGCTAGGATTAGCAGGAAAAAGCAAAAAATTTCAGAATTGCACATTGCAATGTGGAGGTATTACTGTTTGTGCATTTACAATATTCATTGATTTTTGGCATTGAAAAACATCATGTTATTCATATACCAGAAATGTTTGAAGCTACTGACTGAATGAAAGGAGCTGGCATCTCACTCTCTTTGAATCTTCTTTATCATGCTAGGATTAGCAGGAAAAAGCAAAAAATTTCAGAATTGCACCTTGCAATGTGGAGATATTACTGTTTGTGCATTTACAATATTCATTGATTTTTGCCATTGAAAAACGTCCAGAAATGTTTGAAGCTACTGACTGAATGAAAGGAGCTGGCATCTCACTCTCTTTGAATCTTCTTTATCATGCTAGGATTAGCAGGAAAAAGCAAAAAATTTCAGAATTGCACCTTGCAATGTGGAGATATTACTGTTTGTGCATTTACAATATTCATTGATTTTTGCCATTGAAAAACGTCCAGAAATGTTTGAAGCTACTGACTGAATGAAAGGAGCTGGCATCTCACTCTCTTTGAATCTTCTTTATCATGCTAGGAATAGCAGGAAAAAGCAAAAAATTTCAGAATTGCACCTTGCAATGTGGAGATATTACTGTTTGTGCATTTACAATATTCATTGATTTTTGCCATTGAAAAACGTCCAGAAATGTTTGAAGCTACTGACTGAATGAAAGGAGCTGGCATCTCACTCTCTTTGAATCTTCTTTATCATGCTAGGATTAGCAGGAAAAAGCAAAAAATTTCAGAATTGCACCTTGCAATGTGGAGATATTACTGTTTGTGCATTTACAATATTCATTGATTTTTGCCATTGAAAAACGTCCAGAAATGTTTGAAGCTACTGACTGAATGAAAGGAGCTGGCATCTCACTCTCTTTGAATCTTCTTTATCATGCTAGGATTAGCAGGAAAAAGCAAAAAAATTCAGAATTGCACCTTGCAATGTGGAGATATTACTGTTTGTGCATTTACAATATTCATTGATTTTTGCCATTGAAAAACATCATGTTATTCATATACCAGAAATGTTTGAAGCTACTGACTGAATGAAAGGAGCTGGCATCTCACTCTCTTTGAATCTTCTTTATCATGCTAGGATTAGCAGGAAAAAGCAAAAAATTTCAGAATTGCACCTTGCAATGTGGAGATATTACTGTTTGTGCATTTACAATATTCATTGATTTTTGCCATTGAAAAACATCATGTTATTCATATACCAGAAATGTTTGAAGCTACTGACTGAATGAAAGGAGCTGCCATCTCACTCTCTTTGAATCTTCTTTATCATGCTAGGATTAGTAGGAAAAAGCAAAAAATTTCAGAATTGCACCTTGCAATGTGGAGATATTACTGTTTGTGCATTTACAATATTCATTGATTTTTGCCATTGAAAAACATCATGTTATTCATATACCAGAAATGTTTGAAGCTACTGACTGAATGAAAGGAGCTGGCATCTCACTCTCTTTGAATCTTCTTTATCATGCTAGGATTAGCAGGAAAAAGCAAAAAATTTCAGAATTACACCTTGCAATGTGGAGATATTACTGTTTGTGCATTTACAATATTCATTGATTTTTGCCATTGAAAAACGTCCAGAAATGTTTGAAGCTACTGACTGAATGAAAGGAGCTGGCATCTCACTCTCTTTGAATCTTCTTTATCATGCTAGGATTAGCAGGAAAAAGCAAAAAATTTCAGAATTGCACCTTGCAATGTGGAGATATTACTGTTTGTGCATTTACAATATTCATTGATTTTTGCCATTGAAAATCGTCCAGAAATGTTTGAAGCTACTGACTGAATGAAAGGAGCTGGCATCTCACTCTCTTTGAATCTTCTTTATCATGCTAGGATTAGCAGGAAAAAGCAAAAAATTTCAGAATTGCACCTTGCAATGTGGAGATATTACTGTTTGTGCATTTACAATATTCATTGATTTTTGCCATTGAAAAACGTCCAGAAATGTTTGAAGGTACTGACTGAATGAAAGGAGCTGGCATCTCACTCTCTTTGAATCTTCTTTATCATGCTAGGATTAGCAGGAAAAAGCAAAAAATTTCAGAATTGCACCTTGCAATGTGGAGATATTGCTGTTTGTGCATTTACAATATTCATTGATTTTTGCCATTGAAAAACGTCCAGAAATGTTTGAAGCTACTGACTGAATGAAAGGAGCTGGCATCTCACTCTCTTTGAATCTTCTTTATCATGCTAGGATTAGCAGGAAAAAGCAAAAAATTTCAGAATTGCACATTGCAATGTGGAGGTATTACTGTTTGTGCATTTACAATATTCATTGATTTTTGGCATTGAAAAACATCATGTTATTCATATACCAGAAATGTTTGAAGCTACTGACTGAATGAAAGGAGCTGGCATCTCACTCTCTTTGAATCTTCTTTATCATGCTAGGATTAGCAGGAAAAAGCAAAAAATTTCAGAATTGCACCTTGCAATGTGGAGATATTGCTGTTTGTGCATTTACAATATTCATTGATTTTTGCCATTGAAAAACGTCCAGAAATGTTTGAAGCTAGTGACTGAATGAAAGGAGCTGGCATCTCACTCTCTTTGAATCTTCTTTATCATGCTAGGATTAGCAGGAAAAAGCAAAAAATTTCAGAATTGCACATTGCAATGTGGAGGTATTACTGTTTGTGCATTTACAATATTCATTGATTTTTGGCATTGAAAAACATCATGTTATTCATATACCAGAAATGTTTGAAGCTACTGACTGAATGAAAGGAGCTGGCATCTCACTCTCTTTGAATCTTCTTTATCATGCTAGGATTAGCAGGAAAAAGCAAAAAATTTCAGAATTGCACCTTGCAATGTGGAGATATTACTGTTTGTGCATTTACAATATTCATTGATTTTTGCCATTGAAAAACGTCCAGAAATGTTTGAAGCTACTGACTGAATGAAAGGAGCTGGCATCTCACTCTCTTTGAATCTTCTTTATCATGCTAGGATTAGCAGGAAAAAGCAAAAAATTTCAGAATTGCACCTTGCAATGTGGAGATATTACTGTTTGTGCATTTACAATATTCATTGATTTTTGCCATTGAAAAACGTCCAGAAATGTTTGAAGCTACTGACTGAATGAAAGGAGCTGGCATCTCACTCTCTTTGAATCTTCTTTATCATGCTAGGAATAGCAGGAAAAAGCAAAAAATTTCAGAATTGCACCTTGCAATGTGGAGATATTACTGTTTGTGCATTTACAATATTCATTGATTTTTGCCATTGAAAAACGTCCAGAAATGTTTGAAGCTACTGACTGAATGAAAGGAGCTGGCATCTCACTCTCTTTGAATCTTCTTTATCATGCTAGGATTAGCAGGAAAAAGCAAAAAATTTCAGAATTGCACCTTGCAATGTGGAGATATTACTGTTTGTGCATTTACAATATTCATTTATTTTTGCCATTGAAAAACATCCAGAAATGTTTGAAGCTACTGACTGAATGAAAGGAGCTGGCATCTCACTCTCTTTGAATCTTCTTTATCATGCTAGGATTAGCAGGAAAAAGCAAAAAATTTCAGAATTGCACCTTGCAATGTGGAGATATTACTGTTTGTGCATTTACAATATTCATTGATTTTTGCCATTGAAAAACATCATGTTATTCATATACCAGAAATGTTTGAAGCTACTGACTGAATGAAAGGAGCTGGCATCTCACTCTCTTTGAATCTTCTTTATCATGCTAGGATTAGCAGGAAAAAGCAAAAAATTTCAGAATTGCACCTTGCAATGTGGAGATATTACTGTTTGTGCATTTACAATATTCATTGATTTTTGCCATTGAAAAACGTCCAGAAATGTTTGAAGCTACTGACTGAATGAAAGGAGCTGGCATCTCACTCTCCTTGAATCTTCTTTATCATGCTAGGATTAGCAGGAAAAAGCAAAAAATTTCAGAATTGCACCTTGCAATGTGGAGATATTACTGTTTGTGCATTTACAATATTCATTGATTTTTGCCATTGAAAAACATCCAGAAATGTTTGAAGCTACTGACTGAATGAAAGGAGCTGGCATCTCACTCTCTTTGAATCTTCTTTATCATGCTAGGATTAGCAGGAAAAAGCAAAAAATTTCAGAATTGCACCTTGCAATGTGGAGATATTACTGTTTGTGCATTTACAATATTCATTGATTTTTGCCATTGAAAAACATCATGTTATTCATATACCAGAAAATTTTGAAGCTACTGACTGAAAGAAAGGAGCTGGCATCTCACTCTCTTTGAATCTTCTTTATCATGCTAGGATTAGCAGGAAAAAGCAAAAAATTTCAGAATTGCACCTTGCAATGTGGAGATATTACTGTTTGTTCATTTACAATATTCATTGATTTTTGCCATTGAAAAACGTCCAGAAATGTTTGAAGCTACTGACTGAATGAAAGGAGCTGGCATCTCACTCTCTTTGAATCTTCTTTATCATGCTAGGATTAGCAGGAAAAAGCAAAAAATTTCAGAATTGCACCTTGCAATGTGGAGATATTACTGTTTGTGCATTTACAATATTCATTGATTTTTGCCATTGAAAAACGTCCAGAAATGTTTGAAGCTACTGACTGAATGAAAGGAGCTGGCATCTCACTCTCTTTGAATCTTCTTTATCATGCTAGGATTAGCAGGAAAAAGCAAAAAATTTCAGAATTGCACCTTGCAATGTGGAGATATTACTGTTTGTGCATTTACAATATTCATTAATTTTTGCCATTGAAAAACATCATGTTATTCATATACCAGAAATGTTTGAAGCTACTGACTGAATGAAAGGAGCTTGCATCTCACTCTCTTTGAATCTTCTTTATCATGCTAGGATTAGCAGGAAAAAGCAAAAAATTTCAGAATTGCACCTTGCAATGTGGAGATATTACTGTTTGTGCATTTACAATATTCATTGATTTTTGCCATTGAAAAACGTCCAGAAATGTTTGAAGCTACTGACTGAATGAAAGGAGCTGGCATCTCACTCTCCTTGAATCTTCTTTATCATGCTAGGATTAGCAGGAAAAAGCAAAAAATTTCAGAATTGCACCTTGCAATGTGGAGATATTACTGTTTGTGCATTTACAATATTCATTGATTTTTGCCATTGAAAAACGTCCAGAAATGTTTGAAGCTACTGACTGAATGAAAGGAGCTGGCATCTCACTCTCTTTGAATCTTCTTTATCATGCTAGGATTAGCAGGAAAAAGCAAAAAATTTCAGAATTGCACCTTGCAATGTGGAGATATTACTGTTTGTGCATTTACAATATTCATTGATTTTTGCCATTGAAAAACATCATGTTATTCATATACCAGAAAATTTTGAAGCTACTGACTGAAAGAAAGGAGCTGGCATCTCACTCTCTTTGAATCTTCTTTATCATGCTAGGATTAGCAGGAAAAAGCAAAAAATTTCAGAATTGCACCTTGCAATGTGGAGATATTACTGTTTGTTCATTTACAATATTCATTGATTTTTGCCATTGAAAAACGTCCAGAAATGTTTGAAGCTACTGACTGAATGAAAGGAGCTGGCATCTCACTCTCTTTGAATCTTCTTTATCATGCTAGGATTAGCAGGAAAAAGCAAAAAATTTCAGAATTGCACCTTGCAATGTGGAGATATTACTGTTTGTGCATTTACAATATTCATTGATTTTTGCCATTGAAAAACGTCCAGAAATGTTTGAAGCTACTGACTGAATGAAAGGAGCTGGCATCTCACTATCTTTGAATCTTCTTTATCATGCTAGGATTAGCAGGAAAAAGCAAAAAATTTCAGAATTGCACCTTGCAATGTGGAGATATTACTGTTTGTGCATTTACAATATTCATTGATTTTTGCCATTGAAAAACATCATGTTATTCATATACCAGAAATGTTTGAAGCTACTGACTGAATGAAAGGAGCTGGCATCTCACTCTCTTTGAATCTTCTTTATCATGCTAGGATTAGCAGGAAAAAGCAAAAAATTTCAGAATTGCACCTTGCAATGTGGAGATATTACTGTTTGTGCATTTACAATATTCATTGATTTTTGCCATTGAAAAACGTCCAGAAATGTTTGAAGCTACTGACTGAATGAAAGGAGCTGGCATCTCACTCTCTTTGAATCTCCTTTATCATGCTAGGATTAGCAGGAAAAAGCAAAAAATTTCAGAATTGCACCTTGCAATGTGGAGATATTACTGTTTGTGCATTTACAATATTCATTGATTTTTGCCATTGAAAAACATCATGTTATTCATATACCAGAAATGTTTGAAGCTACTGACTGAATGAAAGGAGCTGGCATCTCACTCTCTTTGAATCTTCTTTATCATGCTAGGATTAGCAGGAAAAAGCAAAAAAATTTCAGAATTGCACCTTGCAATGTGGAGATATTACTGTTTGTGCATTTACAATATTCATTGATTTTTGCCATTGAAAAACGTCCAGAAATGTTTGAAGCTACTGACTGAATGAAAGGAGCTGGCATCTCACTCTCTTTGAATCTTCTTTATCATGCTAGGATTAGCAGGAAAAAGCAAAAAATTTCAGAATTGCACCTTGCAATGTGGAGATATTACTGTTTGTGCATTTACAATATTCATTGATTTTTGCCATTGAAAAACATCATGTTATTCATATACCAGAAATGTTTGAAGCTACTGACTGAATGAAAGGAGCTGGCATCTCACTCTCTTTGAATCTTCTTTATCATGCTAGGATTAGCAGGAAAAAGCAAAAAATTTCAGAATTGCACCTTGCAATGTGGAGATATTGCTGTTTGTGCATTTACAATATTCATTGATTTTTGCCATTGAAAAACATCATGTTATTCATATACCAGAAATGATGGAAGCTACTGACTGAATGAAAGGAGCTGGCATCTCACTCTCTTTGAATCTTCTTTATCATGCTAGGATTAGCAGGAAAAAGCAAAAAATTTCAGAATTGCACCTTGCAATGTGGAGATATTACTGTTTGTGCATTTACAATATTCATTGATTTTTGCCATTGAAAAACATCATGTTATTCATATACCAGAAATGTTTGAAGCTACTGACTGAATGAAAGGAGCTGGCATCTCACTCTCTTTGAATCTTCTTTATCATGCTAGGATTAGCAGGAAAAAGCAAAACATTTCAGAATTGCACCTTGCAATGTGGAGATATTACTGTTTGTGCATTTACAATATTCATTGATTTTTGCCATCGAAAAACATCATGTTATTCATATACCAGAAATGTTTGAAGCTACTGACTGAATGAAAGGAGCTGGCATCTCACTCTCTTTGAATCTTCTTTATCATGCTAGGATTAGCAGGAAAAAGCAAAAAATTTCAGAATTGCCCCTTGCAATGTGGAGATATTAATGTTTGTGCATTTACAATATTCATTGATTTTTGCCATTGAAAAACGTCCAGAAATGTTTGAAGCTACTGACTGAATGAAAGGAGCTGGCATCTCACTCTCTTTGAATCTTCTTTATCTTGCTAGGATTAGCAGGAAAAAGCAAAAAATTTCAGAATTGCACCTTGCAATGTGGAGATATTACTGTTTGTGCATTTACAATATTCATTGATTTTTGCCATTGAAAAACATCATGTTATTCATATACCAGAAATGTTTGAAGCTACTGACTGAATGAAAGGAGCTGTCATCTCACTCTCTTTGAATCTTCTTTATCATGCTAGGATTAGCAGGAAAAAGCTAAAAATTTCAGAATTGCACCTTGCAATGTGGAGATATTACTGTTTGTGCATTTACAATATTCATTGATTTTTGCCATTGAAAAACATCCAGAAATGTTTGAAGCTACTGACTGAATGAATGGAGCTGGCATCTCACTCTCTTTGAATCTTCTTTATCATGCTAGGATTAGCAGGAAAAAGCAAAAAATTTCAGAATTGCACCTTGCAATGTGGAGATATTACTGTTTGTGCATTTACAATATTCATTTATTTTTGCCATTGAAAAACATCATGTTATTGATATACCAGAAATGTTTGAAGCTACTGACTGAATGAAAGGAGCTGGCATCTCACTCTCTTTGAATCTTCTATATCATGCTAGGATTAGCAGGAAAAAGCAAAAAATTTCAGAATTGCACCTTGCAATGTGGAGATATTACTGTTTGTGCATTTACAATTTTCATTGATTTTCCCATTGAAAAACATCATGTTATTGATATACCAGAAATGTTTGAAGCTACTGACTGAATGAAAGGAGCTGGCATCTCACTCTCTTTGAATCTTCTTTATCATGCTAGGATTAGCAGGAAAAAGCAAAAAATTTCAGAATTGCACCTTGCAATGTGGAGATATTACTGTTTGTGCATTTACAATATTCATTGATTTTTGCCATTGAAAAACATCATGTTATTCATATACCAGAAATGTTTGAAGCTACTGACTGAATGAAAGGAGCTGGCATCTCACTCTCTTTGAATCTTCTTTATCATGCTAGGATTAGCAGGAAAAAGCTAAAAATTTCAGAATTGCACCTTGCAATGTGGAGATATTACTGTTTGTGCATTTACAATATTCATTGATTTTTGCCATTGAAAAACGTCCAGAAATGTTTGAAGCTACTGACTGAATGAAAGGAGCTGGCATCTCACTCTCTTTGAATCTTCTTTATCTTGCTAGGATTAGCAGGAAAAAGCAAAAAATTTCAGAATTGCACCTTGCAATGTGGAGATATTACTGTTTGTGCATTTACAATATTCATTGATTTTTGCCATTGAAAAACATCATGTTATTCATATACCAGAAATGTTTGAAGCTACTGACTGAATGAAAGGAGCTGTCATCTCACTCTCTTTGAATCTTCTTTATCATGCTAGGATTAGCAGGAAAAAGCTAAAAATTTCAGAATTGCACCTTGCAATGTGGAGATATTACTGTTTGTGCATTTACAATATTCATTGATTTTTGCCATTGAAAAACGTCCAGAAATGTTTGAAGCTACTGACTGAATGAATGGAGCTGGCATCTCACTCTCTTTGAATCTTCTTTATCATGCTAGGATTAGCAGGAAAAAGCAAAAAATTTCAGAATTGCACCTTGCAATGTGGAGATATTACTGTTTGTGCATTTACAATATTCATTTATTTTTGCCATTGAAAAACATCATGTTATTGATATACCAGAAATGTTTGAAGCTACTGACTGAATGAAAGGAGCTGGCATCTCACTCTCTTTGAATCTTCTTTATCATGCTAGGATTAGCAGGAAAAAGCAAAAAATTTCAGAATTGCACCTTGCAATGTGGAGATATTACTGTTTGTGCATTTACAATTTTCATTGATTTTCCCATTGAAAAACATCATGTTATTGATATACCAGAAATGTTTGAAGCTACTGACTGAATGAAAGGAGCTGGCATCTCACTCTCTTTGAATCTTCTTTATCATGCTAGGATTAGCAGGAAAAAGCAAAAAATTTCAGAATTGCACCTTGCAATGTGGAGATATTACTGTTTGTGCATTTACAATATTCATTGATTTTTGCCATTGAAAAACATCATGTTATTCATATACCAGAAATGTTTGAAGCTACTGACTGAATGAAAGGAGCTGGCATCTCACTCTCTTTGAATCTTCTTTATCATGCTAGGATTAGCAGGAAAAAGCTAAAAATTTCAGAATTGCACCTTGCAATGTGGAGATATTACTGTTTGTGCATTTACAATATTCATTGATTTTTGCCATTGAAAAACGTCCAGAAATGTTTGAAGCTACTGACTGAATGAATGGAGCTGGCATCTCACTCTCTTTGAATCTTCTTTATCATGCTAGGATTAGCAGGAAAAAGCAAAAAATTTCAGAATTGCACCTTGCAATGTGGAGATATTACTGTTTGTGCATTTACAATTTTCATTGATTTTCCCATTGAAAAACATCATGTTATTGATATACCAGAAATGTTTGAAGCTACTGACTGAATGAAAGGAGCTGGCATCTCACTCTCTTTGAATCTTCTTTATCATGCTAGGATTAGCAGGAAAAAGCAAAAAATTTCAGAATTGCACCTTGCAATGTGGAGATATTACTGTTTGTGCATTTACAATATTCATTGATTTTTGCCATTGAAAAACATCATGTTATTCATATACCAGAAATGTTTGAAGCTACTGACTGAATGAAAGGAGCTGGCATCTCACTCTCTTTGAATCTTCTTTATCATGCTAGGATTAGCAGGAAAAAGCTAAAAATTTCAGAATTGCACCTTGCAATGTGGAGATATTACTGTTTGTGCATTTACAATATTCATTGATTTTTGCCATTGAAAAACGTCCAGAAATGTTTGAAGCTACTGACTGAATGAAAGGAGCTGGCATCTCACTCTCTTTGAATCTTCTTTATCTTGCTAGGATTAGCAGGAAAAAGCAAAAAATTTCAGAATTGCACCTTGCAATGTGGAGATATTACTGTTTGTGCATTTACAATATTCATTGATTTTTGCCATTGAAAAACATCATGTTATTCATATACCAGAAATGTTTGAAGCTACTGACTGAATGAAAGGAGCTGTCATCTCACTCTCTTTGAATCTTCTTTATCATGCTAGGATTAGCAGGAAAAAGCTAAAAATTTCAGAATTGCACCTTGCAATGTGGAGATATTACTGTTTGTGCATTTACAATATTCATTGATTTTTGCCATTGAAAAACGTCCAGAAATGTTTGAAGCTACTGACTGAATGAATGGAGCTGGCATCTCACTCTCTTTGAATCTTCTTTATCATGCTAGGATTAGCAGGAAAAAGCAAAAAATTTCAGAATTGCACCTTGCAATGTGGAGATATTACTGTTTGTGCATTTACAATATTCATTTATTTTTGCCATTGAAAAACATCATGTTATTGATATACCAGAAATGTTTGAAGCTACTGACTGAATGAAAGGAGCTGGCATCTCACTCTCTTTGAATCTTCTTTATCATGCTAGGATTAGCAGGAAAAAGCAAAAAATTTCAGAATTGCACCTTGCAATGTGGAGATATTACTGTTTGTGCATTTACAATTTTCATTGATTTTCCCATTGAAAAACATCATGTTATTGATATACCAGAAATGTTTGAAGCTACTGACTGAATGAAAGGAGCTGGCATCTCACTCTCTTTGAATCTTCTTTATCATGCTAGGATTAGCAGGAAAAAGCAAAAAATTTCAGAATTGCACCTTGCAATGTGGAGATATTACTGTTTGTGCATTTACAATATTCATTGATTTTTGCCATTGAAAAACATCATGTTATTCATATACCAGAAATGTTTGAAGCTACTGACTGAATGAAAGGAGCTGGCATCTCACTCTCTTTGAATCTTCTTTATCATGCTAGGATTAGCAGGAAAAAGCTAAAAATTTCAGAATTGCACCTTGCAATGTGGAGATATTACTGTTTGTGCATTTACAATATTCATTGATTTTTGCCATTGAAAAACGTCCAGAAATGTTTGAAGCTACTGACTGAATGAATGGAGCTGGCATCTCACTCTCTTTGAATCTTCTTTATCATGCTAGGATTAGCAGGAAAAAGCAAAAAATTTCAGAATTGCACCTTGCAATGTGGAGATATTACTGTTTGTGCATTTACAATATTCATTGATTTTTGCCATTGAAAAACATCATGTTATTGATATACCAGAAATGTTTGAAGCTACTGACTGAATGAAAGGAGCTGGCATCTCACTCTCTTTGAATCTTCTTTATCATGCTAGGATTAGCAGGAAAAAGCAAAAAATTTCAGAATTGCACCTTGCAATGTGGAGATATTACTGTTTGTGCATTTACAATATTCATGGATTTTTGCCATTGAAAAACATCATGTTATTCATATACCAGAAATGTTTGAAGCTACTGACTGAATGAAAGGAGCTGGCATCTCACTCTCTTTGAATCTTCTTTATCATGCTAGGATTAGCAGGAAAAAGCTAAAAATTTCAGAATTGCACCTTGCAATGTGGAGATATTACTGTTTGTGCATTTACAATATTCATTGATTTTTGCCATTGAAAAACGTCCAGAAATGTTTGAAGCTACTGACTGAATGAATGGAGCTGGCATCTCACTCTCTTTGAATCTTCTTTATCATGCTAGGATTAGCAGGAAAAAGCAAAAAATTTCAGAATTGCACCTTGCAATGTGGAGATATTACTGTTTGTGCATTTACAATATTCATTGATTTTTGCCATTGAAAAACGTCCAGAAATGTTTGAAGCTACTGACTGAATGAAAGGAGCTGGCATCTCACTCTCTTTGAATCTTCTTTATCATGCTAGGATTAGCAGGAAAAAGCAAAAAATTTCAGAATTGCACCTTGCAATGTGGAGATATTACTGTTTGTGCATTTACAATATTCATTGATTTTTGCCATTGAAAAATGTCCAGAAATGTTTGGAGCTACTGACTGAATGAAAGGAGCTGGCATCTCACTCTCTTTCAATCTTCTTTATCATGGAAGGATTAGCAGGAAAAAGCAACAAATTTCAGAATTGCACCTTGCAATGTGGAGATATTACTGTTTGTGCATTTACAATATTCATTGATTTTTGCCATTGAAAAACGTCCAGAAATGTTTGAAGCTACTGACTGAATGAAAGGAGCTGGCATCTCACTCTCTTTGAATCTTCTTTATCATGCTAGGATTAGCAGGAAAAAGCAAAAAATTTCAGAATTGCACCTTGCAATGTGGAGATATTACTGTTTGTGCATTTACAATATTCATTGATTTTTGCCATTGAAAAATGTCCAGAAATGTTTGAAGCTACTGACTGAATGAAAGGAGCTGGCATCTCACTCTCTTTGAATCTTCTTTATCATGCTAGGATTAGCAGGAAAAAGCAAAAAATTTCAGAATTGCACCTTGCAATGTGGAGATATTACTGTTTGTGCATTTACAATATTCATTGATTTTTGCCATTGAAAAACGTCCAGAAATGTTTGAAGCTACTGACTGAATGAAAGGAGCTGGCATCTCACTCTCTTTGAATCTTCTTTATCATGCTAGGATTAGCAGGAAAAAGCAAAAAATTTCAGAATTGCACCTTGCAATGTGGAGATATTACTGTTTGTGCATTTACAATATTCATTGATTTTTGCCATTGAAAAACATCATGTTATTCATATACCAGAAATGTTTGAAGCTACTGACTGAATGAAAGGAGCTGGCATCTCACTCTCTTTGAATCTTCTTTATCATGCTAGGATTAGCAGGAAAAAGCTAAAAATTTCAGAATTGCACCTTGCAATGTGGAGATATTACTGTTTGTGCATTTACAATATTCATTGATTTTTGCCATTGAAAAACGTCCAGAAATGTTTGAAGCTACTGACTGAATGAATGGAGCTGGCATCTCACTCTCTTTGAATCTTCTTTATCATGCTAGGATTAGCAGGAAAAAGCAAAAAATTTCAGAATTGCACCTTGCAATGTGGAGATATTACTGTTTGTGCATTTACAATATTCATTGATTTTTGCCATTGAAAAACATCATGTTATTGATATACCAGAAATGTTTGAAGCTACTGACTGAATGAAAGGAGCTGGCATCTCACTCTCTTTGAATCTTCTTTATCATGCTAGGATTAGCAGGAAAAAGCAAAAAATTTCAGAATTGCACCTTGCAATGTGGAGATATTACTGTTTGTGCATTTACAATATTCATGGATTTTTGCCATTGAAAAACATCATGTTATTCATATACCAGAAATGTTTGAAGCTACTGACTGAATGAAAGGAGCTGGCATCTCACTCTCTTTGAATCTTCTTTATCATGCTAGGATTAGCAGGAAAAAGCTAAAAATTTCAGAATTGCACCTTGCAATGTGGAGATATTACTGTTTGTGCATTTACAATATTCATTGATTTTTGCCATTGAAAAACGTCCAGAAATGTTTGAAGCTACTGACTGAATGAATGGAGCTGGCATCTCACTCTCTTTGAATCTTCTTTATCATGCTAGGATTAGCAGGAAAAAGCAAAAAATTTCAGAATTGCACCTTGCAATGTGGAGATATTACTGTTTGTGCATTTACAATATTCATTGATTTTTGCCATTGAAAAACGTCCAGAAATGTTTGAAGCTACTGACTGAATGAAAGGAGCTGGCATCTCACTCTCTTTGAATCTTCTTTATCATGCTAGGATTAGCAGGAAAAAGCAAAAAATTTCAGAATTGCACCTTGCAATGTGGAGATATTACTGTTTGTGCATTTACAATATTCATTGATTTTTGCCATTGAAAAATGTCCAGAAATGTTTGAAGCTACTGACTGAATGAAAGGAGCTGGCATCTCACTCTCTTTGAATCTTCTTTATCATGGTAGGATTAGCAGGAAAAAGCAACAAATTTCAGAATTGCACCTTGCAATGTGGAGATATTACTGTTTGTGCATTTACAATATTCATTGATTTTTGCCATTGAAAAACGTCCAGAAATGTTTGAAGCTACTGACTGAATGAAAGGAGCTGGCATCTCACTCTCTTTGAATCTTCTTTATCATGCTAGGATTAGCAGGAAAAAGCAAAAAATTTCAGAATTGCACCTTGCAATGTGGAGATATTACTGTTTGTGCATTTACAATATTCATTGATTTTTGCCATTGAAAAATGTCCAGAAATGTTTGAAGCTACTGACTGAATGAAAGGAGCTGGCATCTCACTCTCTTTGAATCTTCTTTATCATGCTAGGATTAGCAGGAAAAAGCAAAACATTTCAGAATTGCACCTTGCAATGTGGAGATATTACTGTTTGTGCATTTACAATATTCATTGATTTTTGCCATTGAAAAACGTCCAGAAATGTATGAAGCTACTGACTGAATGAAAGGAGCTGGCATCTCACTCTCTTTGAATCTTCTTTATCATGCTAGGATTAGCAGGAAAAAGCAAAAAATTTCAGAATTGCACCTTGCAATGTGGAGATATTACTGTTTGTGCATTTACAATATTCATTGATTTTTGCCATTGAAAAACATCATGTTGTTCATATACCAGAAATGTTTGAAGCTACTGACTGAATGAAAGGAGCTGGCATCTCACTCTTTTTGAATCTTCTTTATCATGCTAGGATTAGCAGGAAAAAGCAAAAAATTTCAGAATTGCACCTTGCAATGTGGAGATATTACTGTTTGTGCATTTACAATATTCATTGATTTTTGCCATTGAAAAATGTCCAGAAATGTTTGAAGCTACTGACTGAATGAAAGGAGCTGGCATCTCACTCTCTTTGAATCTTCTTTATCATGCTAGGATTAGCAGGAAAAAGCAAAAAATTTCAGAATTGCACCTTGCAATGTGGAGATATTACTGTTTGTTCATTTACAATATTCATTGATTTTTGCCATTGAAAAACGTCCAGAAATGTTTGAAGCTACTGACTGAATGAATGGAGCTGGCATCTCACTCTCTTTGAATCTTCTTTATCATGCTAGCATTAGCAGGAAAAAGCAAAAAATTTCAGAATTGCACCTTGCAATGTGGAGATATTACTGTTTGTGCATTTACAATATTCATTGATTTTTGCCATTGAAAAACGTCCAGAAATGTTTGAAGCTACTGACTGAATGAAAGGAGCTGGCATCTCACTCTCTTTGAATCTTCTTTATCATGCTAGGATTAGCAGGAAAAAGCAAAAAATTTCAGAATTGCACCTTGCAATGTGGAGATATTACTGTTTGTGCATTTACAATGTTCATTGATTTTTGCCATTGAAAAACATCATGTTATTCATATACCAGAAATGTTTGAAGCTACTGACTGAATGAAAGGAGCTGGCATCTCACTCTCTTTGAATCTTCTTTATCATGCTAGGATTAGCAGGAAAAAGCAAAAAATTTCAGAATTGCACCTTGCAATGTGGAGATATTACTGTTTGTGCATTTACAATATTCATTGATTTTTGCCATTGAAAAACGTCCAGAAATGTTTGAAGCTACTGACTGAATGAAAGGAGCTGGCATCTCACTCTCTTTGAATCTTCTTTATCATGCTAGGATTAGCAGGAAAAAGCAAAAAATTTCAGAATTGCACCTTGCAATGTGGAGATATTACTGTTTGTGCATTTACAATATTCATTGATTTTTGCCATTGAAAAACATCATGTTATTCATATACCAGAAATGTTTGAAGCTACTGACTGAATGAAAGGAGCTGGCATCTCACTCTCTTTGAATCTTCTTTATCATGCTAGGATTAGCAGGAAAAAGCAAAAAATTTCAGAATTGTACCTTGCAATGTGGAGATATTACTGTTTGTGCATTTACAATATTCATTGATTTTTGCCATTGAAAAACATCATGTTATTCATATACCAGAAATGTTTGAAGCTACTGACTGAATGAAAGGAGCTGGCATCTCACTCTCTTTGAATCTTCTTTATCATGCTAGGATTAGCAGGAAAAAGCAAAAAAATTCAGAATTGCACCTTGCAATGTGGAGATATTACTGTTTGTGCATTTACAATATTCATTGATTTTTGCCATTGAAAAACATCATGTTATTCATATACCAGAAATGTTTGAAGCTACTGACTGAATGAAAGGAGCTGGCATCTCACTCTCTTTGAATCTTCTTTATCATGCTAGGATTAGCAGGAAAAAGCAAAAAATTTCAGAATTGCACCTTGCAATGTGGAGATATTACTGTTTGTGCATTTACAATATTCATTGATTTTTGCCATTGAAAAACATCATGTTATTCATATACCAGAAATGTTTGAAGCTACTGACTGAATGAAAGGAGCTGGCATCTCACTCTCTTTGAATCTTCTTTATCATGCTAGGATTAGCAGGAAAAAGCAAAAAATTTCAGAATTGCACCTTGCAATGTGGAGATATTACTGTTTGTGCATTTACAATATTCATTGATTTTTGCCATTGAAAAACGTCCAGAAATGTTTGAAGCTACTGACTGAATGAAAGGAGCTGGCATCTCACTCTCTTTGAATGTTCTTTATCATGCTAGGATTAGCAGGAAAAAGCAAAACATTTCAGAATTGCACCTTGCAATGTGGAGATATTACTGTTTGTGCATTTACAATATTCATTGATTTTTGCCATTGAAAAACATCCAGAAATGTTTGAAGCTACTGACTGAATGAAAGGAGCTGGCATCTCACTCTCTTTGAATCTTCTTTATCATGCTAGGATTAGCAGGAAAAAGCAAAAAATTTCAGAATTGCACCTTGCAATGTGGAGATATTACTGTTTGTGCATTTACAATATTCATTGATTTTTGCCATTGAAAAACATCATGTTATTCATATACTAGAAATGTTTGAAGTTACTGACTGAATGAAAGGAGCTGGCATCTCACTCTCTTTGAATCTTCTTTATCATGCTAGGATTAGCAGGAAAAAGCAAAAAATTTCAGAATTGCACCTTGCAATGTGGAGATATTACTGTTTGTGCATTTACAATATTCATTGATTTTTGCCATTGAAAAACGTCCAGAAATGTTTGAAGCTACTGACTGAATGAAAGGAGCTGGCATCTCACTCTCTTTGAATCTTCTTTATCATGCTAGGATTAGCAGGAAAAAGCAAAAAATTTCAGAATTGCACCTTGCAATGTGGAGATATTACTGTTTGTGCATTTACAATATTCATTGATTTTTGCCATTGAAAAACGTCCAGAAATGTTTGAAGCTACTGACTGAATGAAAGGAGCTGGCATCTCACTCTCTTTGCATCTTCTTTATCATGCTAGGATTAGCAGGAAAAAGCAAAAAATTTCAGAATTGCACCTTGCAATGTGGAGATATTACTGTTTGTGCATTTACAATATTCATTGATTTTTGCCATTGAAAAACATCATGTTATTCATATACCAGAAATGTTTGAAGCTACTGACTGAATGAAAGGAGCTGGCATCTCACTCTCTTTGAATCTTCTTTATCATGCTAGGATTAGCAGGAAAAAGCAAAAAATTTCAGAATTTCACCTTGCAATGTGGAGATATTACTGTTTGTGCATTTACAATATTCATTGATTTTTGAAATTGAAAAACGTCCAGAAATGTTTGAAGCTACTGACTGAATGAAAGGAGCTGGCATCTCACTCTCTTTGAATCTTCTTTATCATGCTAGGAAAAGCAGGAAAAAGCAAAAAAATTCAGAATTGCACCTTGCAATGTGGAGATATTACTGTTTGTGCATTTACAATATTCATTGATTTTTGCCATTGAAAAACGTCCAGAAATGTTTGAAGCTACTGACTGAATGAAAGGAGCTGGCATCTCACTCTCTTTGAATCTTCTTTATCATGCTAGGATTAGCAGGAAAAAGCAAAAAATTTCAGAATTGCACCTTGCAATGTGGAGATATTACTGTTTGTGCATTTACAATATTCATTGATTTTTGCCATTGAAAAACATCATGTTGTTCATATACCAGAAATGTTTGAAGCTACTGACTGAATGAAAGGAGCTGGCATCTCACTCTTTTTGAATCTTCTTTATCATGCTAGGATTAGCAGGAAAAAGCAAAAAATTTCAGAATTGCATCTTGCAATGTGGAGATATTACTGTTTGTGCATTTACAATATTCATTGATTTTTGCCATTGAAAAATGTCCAGAAATGTTTGAAGCTACTGACTGAATGAAAGGAGCTGGCATCTCACTCTCTTTGAATCTTCTTTATCATGCTAGGATTAGCAGGAAAAAGCAAAAAATTTCAGAATTGCACCTTGCAATGTGGAGATATTACTGTTTGTGCATTTACAATATTCATTGATTTTTGCCATTGAAAAACGTCCAGAAATGTTTGAAGCTACTGACTGAATGAAAGGAGCTGGCATCTCACTCTCTTTGAATCTTCTTTATCATGCTAGGATTAGCAGGAAAAAGCAAAAAATTTCAGAATTGCACCTTGCAATGTGGAGATATTACTGTTTGTGCATTTACAATATTCATTGATTTTTGCCATTGAAAAACATCATGTTATTCATATACCAGAAATGTTTGAAGCTACTGACTGAATGAAAGGAGCTGGCATCTCACTCTCTTTGAATCTTCTTTATCATGCTAGGATTAGCAGGAAAAAGCAAAAAATTTCAGAATTGCACCTTGCAATGTGGAGATATTACTGTTTGTGCATTTACAATATTCATTGATTTTTGCCATTGAAAAACGTCCAGAAATGTTTGAAGCTACTGACTGAATGAAAGGAGCTGGCATCTCACTCTCTTTGAATCTTCTTTATCATGCTAGGATTAGCAGGAAAAAGCAAAAAATTTCAGAATTGCACCTTGCAATGTGGAGATATTACTGTTTGTGCATTTACAATATTCATTGATTTTTGCCATTGAAAAACATCATGTTATTCATATACCAGAAATGTTTGAAGCTACTGACTGAATGAAAGGAGCTGGCATCTCACTCTCTTTGAATCTTCTTTATCATGCTAGGATTAGCAGGAAAAAGCAAAAAATTTCAGAATTGCACCTTGCAATGTGGAGATATTACTGTTTGTGCATTTACAATATTCATTGATTTTTGCCATTGAAAAACATCATGTTATTCATATACCAGAAATGTTTGAAGCTACTGACTGAATGAAAGGAGCTGGCATCTCACTCTCTTTGAATCTTCTTTATCATGCTAGGATTAGCAGGAAAAAGCAAAAAATTTCAGAATTGCACCTTGCAATGTGGAGATATTACTGTTTGTGCATTTACAATATTCATTGATTTTTGTCATTGAAAAACATCATGTTATTCATATACCAGAAATGTTTGAAGCTACTGACTGAATGAAAGGAGCTGGCATCTCACTCTCTTTGAATCTTCTTTATCATGCCAGGATTAGCAGGAAAAAGCAAAAAATTTCAGAATTGCACCTTGCAATGTGGAGATATTACTGTTTGTGCATTTACAATATTCATTGATTTTTGCCATTGAAAAACATCATGTTATTCATATACCAGAAATGTTTGAAGCTACTGACTGAATGAAAGGAGCTGGCATCTCACTCTATTTGAATCTTCTTTATCATGCTAGGATTAGCAGGAAAAAGAAAAAAATTTCAGAATTGCATCTTGCAATGTGGAGATATTACTGTTTGTGCATTTACAATATTCATTGATTTTTGCCATTGAAAAACGTCCAGAAATGTTTGAAGCTACTGACTGAATGAAAGGAGCTGGCATCTCACTCTCTTTGAATCTTCTTTATCATGCTAGGATTAGCAGGAAAAAGCAAAAAATTTCAGAATTGCACCTTGCAATGTGGAGATATTACTGTTTGTGCATTTACAATATTCATTGATTTTTGCCATTGAAAAACATCCAGAAATGTTTGAAGCTACTGACTGAATGAAAGGAGCTGGCATCTCACTCTCTTTGAATCTTCTTTATCATGCTAGGATTAGCAGGAAAAAGAAAAAAATTTCAGAATTGCACCTTGCAATGTGGAGATATTACTGTTTGTGCATTTACAATATTCATTGATTTTTGCCATTGAAAAACATCATGTTATTCATATACCAGAAATGTTTGAAGCTACTGACTGAATGAAAGGAGCTGGCATCTCACTCTCTTTGAATCTTCTTCATCATGCTAGGATTAGCAGGAAAAAGCAAAAAATTTCAGAATTGCACCTTGCAATGTGGAGATATTACTGTTTGTGCATTTACAATATTCATTGATTTTTGCCATTGAAAAACGTCCAGAAATGTTTGAAGCTACTGACTGAATGAAAGGAGCTGGCATCTCACTCTCTTTGAATGTTCTTTATCATGCTAGGATTAGCAGGAAAAAGCAAAACATTTCAGAATTGCACCTTGCAATGTGGAGATATTACTGTTTGTGCATTTACAATATTCATTTATTTTTGCCATTGAAAAACATCATGTTATTCATATACCAGAAATGTTTGAAGCTACTGACTGAATGAAAGGAGCTGGCATCTCACTCTCTTTGAATCTTCTTTATCATGCTAGGATTAGCAGGAAAAAGCAAAAAATTTCAGAATTGCACCTTGCAATGTGGAGATATTACTGTTTGTGCATTTACAATATTCATTGATTTTTGCCATTGAAAAACGTCCAGAAATGTTTGAAGCTACTGACTGAATGAAAGGAGCTGGCATCTCACTCTCTTTGAATCTTCTTTATCATGCTAGGATTAGCAGGAAAAAGCAAAAAATTTCAGAATTGCACCTTGCAATGTGGAGATATTACTGTTTGTGCATTTACAATATTCATTGATTTTTGCCATTGAAAAACGTCCAGAAATGTTTGAAGCTACTGACTGAATGAAAGGAGCTGGCATCTCACTCTCTTTGAATCTTCTTTATCATGCTAGGATTAGCAGGAAAAAGCAAAAAAATTCAGAATTGCTCCTTGCAATGTGGAGATATTACTGTTTGTGCATTTACAATATTCATTGATTTTTGCCATTGAAAAACGTCCAGAAATGTTTGAAGCTACTGACTGAATGAAAGGAGCTGGCATCTCACTCTCTTTGAATCTTCTTTATCATGCTAGGATTAGCAGGAAAAAGCAAAAAATTTCAGAATTGCACCTTGCAATGTGGAGATATTACTGTTTGTGCATTTACAATATTCATTGATTTTTGCCATTGAAAAACATCATGTTGTTCATATACCAGAAATGTTTGAAGCTACTGACTGAATGAAAGGAGCTGGCATCTCACTCTTTTTGAATCTTCTTTATCATGCTAGGATTAGCAGGAAAAAGCAAAAAATTTCAGAATTGCACCTTGCAATGTGGAGATATTACTGTTTGTGCATTTACAATATTCATTGATTTTTGCCATTGAAAAATGTCCAGAAATGTTTGAAGCTACTGACTGAATGAAAGGAGCTGGCATCTCACTCTCTTTGAATCTTCTTTATCATGCTAGGATTAGCAGGAAAAAGCAAAAAATTTCAGAATTGCACCTTGCAATGTGGAGATATTACTGTTTGTGCATTTACAATATTCATTGATTTTTGCCATTGAAAAACGTCCAGAAATGTTTGAAGCTACTGACTGAATGAAAGGAGCTGGCATCTCACTCTCTTTGAATCTTCTTTATCATGCTAGGATTAGCAGGAAAAAGCAAAAAATTTCAGAATTGCACCTTGCAATGTGGAGATATTACTGTTTGTGCATTTACAATATTCATTGATTTTTGCCATTGAAAAACATCATGTTATTCATATACCAGAAATGTTTGAAGCTACTGACTGAATGAAAGGAGCTGGCATCTCACTCTCTTTGAATCTTCTTTATCATGCTAGGATTAGCAGGAAAAAGCAAAAAATTTCAGAATTGCACCTTGCAATGTGGAGATATTACTGTTTGTGCATTTACAATATTCATTGATTTTTGCCATTGAAAAACATCATGTTATTCATATACCAGAAATGTTTGAAGCTACTGACTGAATGAAAGGAGCTGGCATCTCACTCTCTTTGAATCTTCTTTATCATGCTAGGATTAGCAGGAAAAAGCAAAAAATTTCAGAATTGCACCTTGCAATGTGGAGATATTACTGTTTGTGCATTTACAATATTCATTGATTTTTGTCATTGAAAAACATCATGTTATTCATATACCAGAAATGTTTGAAGCTACTGACTGAATGAAAGGAGCTGGCATCTCACTCTCTTTGAATCTTCTTTATCATGCCAGGATTAGCAGGAAAAAGCAAAAAATTTCAGAATTGCACCTTGCAATGTGGAGATATTACTGTTTGTGCATTTACAATATTCATTGATTTTTGCCATTGAAAAACATCATGTTATTCATATACCAGAAATGTTTGAAGCTACTGACTGAATGAAAGGAGCTGGCATCTCACTCTATTTGAATCTTCTTTATCATGCTAGGATTAGCAGGAAAAAGAAAAAAATTTCAGAATTGCATCTTGCAATGTGGAGATATTACTGTTTGTGCATTTACAATATTCATTGATTTTTGCCATTGAAAAACGTCCAGAAATGTTTGAAGCTACTGACTGAATGAAAGGAGCTGGCATCTCACTCTCTTTGAATCTTCTTTATCATGCTAGGATTAGCAGGAAAAAGCAAAAAATTTCAGAATTGCACCTTGCAATGTGGAGATATTACTGTTTGTGCATTTACAATATTCATTGATTTTTGCCATTGAAAAACATCCAGAAATGTTTGAAGCTACTGACTGAATGAAAGGAGCTGGCATCTCACTCTCTTTGAATCTTCTTTATCATGCTAGGATTAGCAGGAAAAAGAAAAAAATTTCAGAATTGCACCTTGCAATGTGGAGATATTACTGTTTGTGCATTTACAATATTCATTGATTTTTGCCATTGAAAAACATCATGTTATTCATATACCAGAAATGTTTGAAGCTACTGACTGAATGAAAGGAGCTGGCATCTCACTCTCTTTGAATCTTCTTTATCATGCTAGGATTAGCAGGAAAAAGCAAAAAATTTCAGAATTGCACCTTGCAATGTGGAGATATTACTGTTTGTGCATTTACAATATTCATTGATTTTTGCCATTGAAAAACATCCAGAAATGTTTGAAGCTACTGACTGAATGAAAGGAGCTGGCATCTCACTCTCTTTGAATGTTCTTTATCATGCTAGGATTAGCAGGAAAAAGCAAAACATTTCAGAATTGCACCTTGCAATGTGGAGATATTACTGTTTGTGCATTTACAATATTCATTTATTTTTGCCATTGAAAAACATCATGTTATTCATATACCAGAAATGTTTGAAGCTACTGACTGAATGAAAGGAGCTGGCATCTCACTCTCTTTGAATCTTCTTTATCATGCTAGGATTAGCAGGAAAAAGCAAAAAATTTCAGAATTGCACCTTGCAATGTGGAGATATTACTGTTTGTGCATTTACAATATTCATTGATTTTTGCCATTGAAAAACGTCCAGAAATGTTTGAAGCTACTGACTGAATGAAAGGAGCTGGCATCTCACTCTCTTTGAATCTTCTTTATCATGCTAGGATTAGCAGGAAAAAGCAAAAAATTTCAGAATTGCACCTTGCAATGTGGAGATATTACTGTTTGTGCATTTACAATATTCATTGATTTTTGCCATTGAAAAACGTCCAGAAATGTTTGAAGCTACTGACTGAATGAAAGGAGCTGGCATCTCACTCTCTTTGAATCTTCTTTATCATGCTAGCATTAGCAGGAAAAAGCAAAAAATTTCAGAATTGCACCTTGCAATGTGGAGATATTACTGTTTGTGCATTTACAATATTCATTGATTTTTGCCATTGAAAAACGTCCAGAAATGTTTGAAGCTACTGACTGAATGAAAGGAGCTGGCATCTCACTCTCTTTGAATCTTCATTATCATGCTAGGATTAGCAGGAAAAAGCAAAAAATTTCAGAATTGCACCTTGCAATGTGGAGATATTACTGTTTGTGCATTTACAATATTCATTGATTTTTGCCATTGAAAAACATCATGTTATTCATATACCAGAAATGTTTGAAGCTACTGACTGAATGAAAGGAGCTGGCATCTCACTCTCTTTGAATCTTCTTTATCATGCTAGGATTAGCAGGAAAAAGCAAAAAATTTCAGAATTGCACCTTGCAATGTGGAGATATTACTGTTTGTGCATTTACAATATTCATTGATTTTTGCCATTGAAAAACGTCCAGAAATGTTTGAAGCTACTGACTGAATGAAAGGAGCTGGAATCTCACTCTCTTTGAATCTTCTTTATCATGCTAGGATTAGCAGGAAAAAGCAAAAAATTTCAGAATTGCACCTTGCAATGTGGAGATATTACTGTTTGTGCATTTACAATATTCATTGATTTTTGCCATTGAAAAACATCATGTTATTCATATACCAGAAATGTTTGAAGCTACTGACTGAATGAAAGGAGCTGGCATCTCACTCTCTTTGAATCTTCTTTATCATGCTAGGATTAGCAGGAAAAAGCAAAAAATTTCAGAATTGCACCTTGCAATGTGGAGATATTACTGTTTGTGCATTTACAATATTCATTGATTTTTGCCATTGAAAAACATCATGTTATTCATATACCAGAAATGTTTGAAGCTACTGACTGAATGAAAGGAGCTGGCATCACACTCTCTTTGAATCTTCTTTATCATGCTAGGATTAGCAGGAAAAAGCAAAAAATTTCAGAATTGCACCTTGCAATGTGGAGATATTACTGTTTGTGCATTTACAATATTCATTGATTTTTGCCATTGAAAAACATCATGTTATTCATATACCAGAAATGTTTGAAGCTACTGACTGAATGAAAGGAGCTGGCATCTCACTCTCTTTGAATCTTCTTTATCATGCTAGGATTAGCAGGAAAAAGCAAAAAATGTCAGAATTGCACCTTGCAATGTGGAGATATTACTGTTTGTGCATTTACAATATTCATTGATTTTTGCCATTGAAAAACATCATCTTATTCATATACCAGAAATGTTTGAAGCTACTGACTGAATGAAAGGAGCTGGCATCTCACTCTCTTTGAATCTTCTTTATCATGCTAGGATTAGCAGGAAAAAGCAAAAAATTTCAGAATTGCACCTTGCAATGTGGAGATATTACTGTTTGTGCATTTACAATATTCATTGATTTTTGCCATTGAAAAACGTCCAGAAATGTTTGAACTACTGACTGAATGAAAGGAGCTGGCATCTCACTCTCTTTGAATGTTCTTTATCATGCTAGGATTAGCAGGAAAAAGCAAAACATTTCAGAATTGCACCTTGCAATGTGGAGATATTACTGTTTGTGCATTTACAATATTCATTTATTTTTGCCATTGAAAAACATCATGTTATTCATATACCAGAAATGTTTGAAGCTACTGACTGAATGAAAGGAGCTGGCATCTCACTCTCTTTGAATCTTCTTTATCATGCTAGGATTAGCAGGAAAAAGCAAAAAATTTCAGAATTGCACCTTGCAATGTGGAGATATTACTGTTTGTGCATTTACAATATTCATTGATTTTTGCCATTGAAAAACGTCCAGAAATGTTTGAAGCTACTGACTGAATGAAAGGAGCTGGCATCTCACTCTCTTTGAATCTTCTTTATCATGCTAGGATTAGCAGGAAAAAGCAAAAAATTTCAGAATTGCACCTTGCAATGTGGAGATATTACTGTTTGTGCATTTACAATATTCATTGATTTTTGCCATTGAAAAACGTCCAGAAATGTTTGAAGCTACTGACTGAATGAAAGGAGCTGGCATCTCACTCTCTTTGAATCTTCTTTATCATGCTAGGATTAGCAGGAAAAAGCAAAAAATTTCAGAATTGCACCTTGCAATGTGGAGATATTACTGTTTGTGCATTTACAATATTCATTGATTTTTGCCATTGAAAAACGTCCAGAAATGTTTGAAGCTACTGACTGAATGAAAGGAGCTGGCATCTCACTCTCTTTGAATCTTCTTTATCATGCTAGGATTAGCAGGAAAAAGCAAAAAATTTCAGAATTGCACCTTGCAATGTGGAGATATTACTGTTTGTGCATTTACAATATTCATTGATTTTTGCCATTGAAAAATGTCCAGAAATGTTTGAAGCTACTGACTGAATGAAAGGAGCTGGCATCTCACTCTCTTTGAATCTTCTTTATCATGCTAGGATTAGCAGGAAAAAGCAAAAAATTTCAGAATTGCACCTTGCAATGTGAAGATATTACTGTTTGTGCATTTACAATATTCATTGATTTTTGCCATTGAAAAACATCATGTTATTCATATACCAGAAATGTTTGAAGCTACTGACTGAATGAAAGGAGCTGGCATCTCACTCTCTTTGAATCTTCTTTATCATGCTAGGATTAGCAGGAAAAAGCAAAAAATTTCAGAATTGCACCTTGCAATGTGGAGATATTACTGTTTGTGCATTTACAATATTCATTGATTTTTGCCATTGAAAAACATCATGTTATTCATATACCAGAAATGTTTGAAGCTACTGACTGAATGAAAGGAGCTGGCATCTCACTCTCTTTGAATCTTCTTTATCATGCTAGGATTAGCAGGAAAAAGCAAAAAATTTCAGAATTGCACCTTGCAATGTGGAGATATTACTGTTTGTGCATTTACAATATTCATTGATTTTTGCCATTGAAAAACGTCCAGAAATGTTTGAAGCTACTGACTGAATGAAAGGAGCTGGCATCTCACTCTCTTTGAATCTTCTTTATCATGCTAGGATTAGCAGGAAAAAGCAAAAAATTTCAGAATTGCACCTTGCAATGTGGAGATATTACTGTTTGTGCATTTACAATATTCATTGATTTTTGCCATTGAAAAACATCATGTTATTGATATACCAGAAATGTTTGAAGCTACTGACTGAATGAAAGGAGCTGGCATCTCACTCTCTTTGAATCTTCTTTATCATGCTAGGATTAGCAGGAAAAAGGAAAAAATTTCAGAATTGCACCTTGCAATGTGGAGATATTACTGTTTGTGCATTTACAATATTCATTGATTTTTGCCATTGAAAAACATCATGTTATTCATATACCAGAAATGTTTGAAGCTACTGACTGAATGAAAGGAGCTGGCATCTCACTCTCTTTGAATCTTCTTTATCATGCTAGGATTAGCAGGAAAAAGCAAAAAATTTCAGAATTGCACCTTGCAATGTGGAGATATTACTGTTTGTGCATTTACAATATTCATTGATTTTTGCCATTGAAAAACATCATGTTATTCATATACCAGAAATGTTTGAAGCTACTGACTGAATGAAAGGAGCTGGCATCTCACTCTCTTTGAATCTTCTTTATCATGCTAGGATTAGCAGGAAAAAGCAAAAAATTTCAGAATTGCATCTTGCAATGTGGAGATATTACTGTTTGTGCATTTACAATATTCATTGATTTTTGCCATTGAAAAACGTCCAGAAATGTTTGAAGCTACTGACTGAATGAAAGGAGCTGGCATCTCACTCTCTTTGAATCTTCTTTATCATGCTAGGATTAGCAGGAAAAAGCAAAAAATTTCAGAATTGCACCTTGCAATGTGGAGATATTACTGTTTGTGCATTTACAATATTCATTGATTTTTGCCATTGAAAAACGTCCAGAAATGTTTGAAGCTACTGACTGAATGAAAGGAGCTGGGATCTCACTCTCTTTGAATCTTCTTTATCATGCTAGGATTAGCAGGAAAAAGCAAAAAATTTCAGAATTGCACCTTGCAATGTGGAGATATTACTGTTTGTGCATTTACAATATTCATTGATTTTTGCCATTGAAAAACATCATGTTATTCATATACCAGAAATGTTTGAAGCTACTGACTGAATGAAAGGAGCTGGCATCTCACTCTCTTTGAATCTTCTTTATCATGCTAGGATTAGCAGGAAAAAGCAAAAAATTTCAGAATTGCACCTTGCAATGTGGAGATATTACTGTTTGTGCATTTACAATATTCATTGATTTTTGCCATTGAAAAACGTCCAGAAATGTTTGAAGCTACTGACTGAATGAAAGGAGCTGGCATCTCACTCTCTTTGAATGTTCTTTATCATGCTAGGATTAGCAGGAAAAAGCAAAACATTTCAGAATTGCACCTTGCAATGTGGAGATATTACTGTTTGTGCATTTACAATATTCATTTATTTTTGCCATTGAAAAACATCATGTTATTCATATACCAGAAATGTTTGAAGCTACTGACTGAATGAAAGGAGCTGGCATCTCACTCTCTTTGAATCTTCTTTATCATGCTAGGATTAGCAGGAAAAAGCAAAAAATTTCAGAATTGCACCTTGCAATGTGGAGATATTACTGTTTGTGCATTTACAATATTCATTGATTTTTGCCATTGAAAAACGTCCAGAAATGTTTGAAGCTACTGACTGAATGAAAGGAGCTGGCATCTCACTCTCTTTGAATCTTCTTTATCATGCTAGGATTAGCAGGAAAAAGCAAAAAATTTCAGAATTGCACCTTGCAATGTGGAGATATTACTGTTTGTGCATTTACAATATTCATTGATTTTTGCCATTGAAAAACATCCAGAAATGTTTGAAGCTACTAACTGAATGAAAGGAGCTGGCATCTCACTCTCTTTGAATCTTCTTTATCATGCTTGGATTAGCAGGAAAAAGCAAAAAATTTCAGAATTGCACCTTGCAATGTGGAGATATTACTGTTTGTGCATTTACAATATTCATTGATTTTTGCCATTGAAAAACGTCCAGAAATGTTTGAAGCTACTGACTGAATGAAAGGAGCTGGCATCTCACTCTCTTTGAATCTTCTTTAGCATGCTAGGATTAGCAGGAAAAAGCAAAAAATTTCAGAATTGCACCTTGCAATGTTGAGATATTACTGTTTGTGCATTTACAATATTCATTGACTTTTGCCATTGAAAAACGTCCAGAAATGTTTGAAGCTACTGACTGAATGAAAGGAGCTGGCATCTCACTCTCTTTGAATCTTTATCTTGCTAGGATTAGCAGGAAAAAGCAAAAAAATTTAGAATTGCACCTTGCAATGTTGAGATATTACTGTTTGTGCATTTACAATATTCATTGATTTTTGCCATTGAAAAACATCATGTTATTCATATACCAGAAATGTTTGAAGCTACTGACTGAATGAAAGGAGCTGGCATCTCACTCTCTTTGAATCTTCATCATGCTAGGATTAGCAGGAAAAAGCAAAAAATTTCAGAATTGCACCTTGCAATGTGGAGATATTACTGTTTGTGCATTTACAATATTCATTGATTTTTGCCATTGAAAAACGTCCAGAAATGTTTGAAGCTACTGACTGAATGAAAGGAGCTGGCATCTCACTCTCTTTGAATCTTCTTTATCATGCTAGGATTAGCAGGAAAAAGCAAAAAATTTCAGAATTGCACCTTGCAATGTGGAGATATTACTGTTTGTGCATTTACAATATTCATTGATTTTTGCCATTGAAAAACATCCAGAAATGTTTGAAGCTACTGACTGAATGAAAGGAGCTGGCATCTCACTCTCTTTGAATCTTCTTTATCATGCTAGGATTAGCAGGAAAAAGCAAAAAATTTCAGAATTGCACCTTGCAATGTGGAGATATTACTGTTTGTGCATTTACAATATTCATTGATTTTTGCCATTGAAAAACGTCCAGAAATGTTTGAAGCTACTGACTGAATGAAAGGAGCTGGCATCTCACTCTCTTTGAATCTTCTTTATCATGCTAGGATTAGCAGGAAAAAGCAAAAAATTTCAGAATTGCACCTTGCAATGTGGAGATATTACTGTTTGTGCATTTACAATATTCATTGATTTTTGCCATTGAAAAACATCATGTTATTCATATACCAGAAATGTTTGAAGCTACTGACTGAATGAAAGGAGCTGGCATCTCACTCTCTTTGAATCTTCTTTATCATGCTAGGATTAGCAGGAAAAAGCAAAAAATTTCAGAATTGCACCTTGCAATGTGGAGATATTACTGTTTGTGCATTTACAATATTCATTGATTTTTGCCATTGAAAAACGTCCAGAAATGTTTGAAGCTACTGACTGAATGAAAGGAGCTGGCATCTCACTCTCTTTGAATGTTCTTTATCATGCTAGGATTAGCAGGAAAAAGCAAAACATTTCAGAATTGCACCTTGCAATGTGGAGATATTACTGTTTGTGCATTTACAATATTCATTGATTTTTGCCATTGAAAAACATCATGTTATTCATATACCAGAAATGTTTGAAGATACTGACTGAATGAAAGGAGCTGGCATCTCACTCTCTTTGAATCTTCTTTTTCATGCTAGGATTAGCAGGAAAAAGCAAAAAATTTCAGAATTGCACCTTGCAATGTGGAGATATTACTGTTTGTGCATTTACAATATTCATTGATTTTTGCCATTGAAAAACGTCCAGAAATGTTTGAAGCTACTGACTGAATGAAAGGAGCTGGCATCTCACTCTCTTTGAATCTTCTTTATCATGCTAGGATTAGCAGGAAAAAGCAAAAAATTTCAGAATTGCACCTTGCAATGTGGAGATATTACTGTTTGTGCATTTACAATATTCATTGATTTTTGCCATTGAAAAACATCCAGAAATGTTTGAAGCTACTAACTGAATGAAAGGAGCTGGCATCTCACTCTCTTTGAATCTTCTTTATCATGCTTGGATTAGCAGGAAAAAGCAAAAAATTTCAGAATTGCACCTTGCAATGTGGAGATATTACTGTTTGTGCATTTACAATATTCATTGATTTTTGCCATTGAAAAATGTCCAGAAATGTTTGAAGCTACTGACTGAATGAAAGGAGCTGGCATCTCACTCTCTTTGAATCTTCTTTATCATGCTAGGATTAGCAGGAAAAAGCAAAAAATTTCAGAATTGCACCTTGCAATGTTGAGATATTACTGTTTGTGCATTTACAATATTCATTGACTTTTGCCATTGAAAAACGTCCAGAAATGTTTGAAGCTACTGACTGAATGAAAGGAGCTGGCATCTCACTCTCTTTGAATCTTTATCTTGCTAGGATTAGCAGGAAAAAGCAAAAAAATTTAGAATTGCACCTTGCAATGTGGAGATATTACTGTTTGTGCATTTACAATATTCATTGATTTTTGCCATTGAAAAACATCATGTTATTCATATACCAGAAATGTTTGAAGCTACTGACTGAATGAAAGGAGCTGGCATCTCACTCTCTTTGAATCTTCATCATGCTAGGATTAGCAGGAAAAAGCAAAAAATTTCAGAATTGCACCTTGCAATGTGGAGATATTACTGTTTGTGCATTTACAATATTCATTGATTTTTGCCATTGAAAAACGTCCAGAAATGTTTGAAGCTACTGACTGAATGAAAGGAGCTGGCATCTCACTCTCTTTGAATCTTCTTTATCATGCTAGGATTAGCAGGAAAAAGCAAAAAATTTCAGAATTGCACCTTGCAATGTGGAGATATTACTGTTTGTGCATTTACAATATTCATTGATTTTTGCCATTGAAAAACATCCAGAAATGTTTGAAGCTACTGACTGAATGAAAGGAGCTGGCATCTCACTCTCTTTGAATCTTCTTTATCATGCTAGGATTAGCAGGAAAAAGCAAAAAATTTCAGAATTGCACCTTGCAATGTGGAGATATTACTGTTTGTGCATTTACAATATTCATTGATTTTTGCCATTGAAAAACGTCCAGAAATGTTTGAAGCTACTGACTGAATGAAAGGAGCTGGCATCTCACTCTCTTTGAATCTTCTTTATCATGCTAGGATTAGCAGGAAAAAGCAAAAAATTTCAGAATTGCACCTTGCAATGTGGAGATATTACTGTTTGTGCATTTACAATATTCATTGACTTTTGCCATTGAAAAACGTCCAGAAATGTTTGAAGCTACTGACTGAATGAAAGGAGCTGGCATCTCACTCTCTTTGAATCTTTATCTTGCTAGGATTAGCAGGAAAAAGCAAAAAAATTCAGAATTGCACCTTGCAATGTGGAGATATTACTGTTTGTGCATTTACAATATTCATTGATTTTTGCCATTGAAAAACATCATGTTATTCATATACCAGAAATGTTTGAAGCTACTGACTGAATGAAAGGAGCTGGCATCTCACTCTCTTTGAATCTTCATCATGCTAGGATTAGCAGGAAAAAGCAAAAAATTTCAGAATTGCACCTTGCAATGTGGAGATATTACTGTTTGTGCATTTACAATATTCATTGATTTTTGCCATTGAAAAACGTCCAGAAATGTTTGAAGCTACTGACTGAATGAAAGGAGCTGGCATCTCACTCTCTTTGAATCTTCTTTATCATGCTAGGATTAGCAGGAAAAAGCAAAAAATTTCAGAATTGCACCTTGCAATGTAGAGATATTACTGTTTGTGCATTTACAATATTCATTGATTTTTGCCATTGAAAAACGTCCAGAAATGTTTGAAGCTACTGACTGAATGAAAGGAGCTGGCATCTCACTCTCTTTGAATCTTCTTTATCATGCTAGGATTAGCAGGAAAAAGCAAAACATTTCAGAATTGCACCTTGCAATGTGGAGATATTACTGTTTGTGCATTTACAATATTCATTGATTTTTGCCATTGAAAAACGTCCAGAAATGTTTGAAGCTACTGACTGAATGAAAGGAGCTGGCATCTCACTCTCTTTGAATCTTCTTTATCATGCTAGGATTAGCAGGAAAAAGCAAAAAATTTCAGAATTGCACCTTGCAATGTGGAGATATTACTGTTTGTGCATTTACAATATTCATTGATTTTTGCCATTGAAAAACATCATGTTATTCATATACCAGAAATGTTTGAAGCTACTGACTGAATGAAAGGAGCTGGCATCTCACTCTCTTTGAATCTTCTTTATCATGCTAGGATTAGCAGGAAAAAGCAAAAAATTTCAGAATTGCACCTTGCAATGTGGAGATATTACTGTTTGAGCATTTACAATATTCATTGATTTTTGCCATTGAAAAACGTCCAGAAATGTTTGAAGCTACTGACTGAATGAAAGGAGCTGGCATCTCACTCTCTTTGAATCTTCTTTATCATGCTAGGATTAGCAGGAAAAAGCAAAAAATTTCAGAATTGCACCTTGCAATGTGGAGATATTACTGTTTGTGCATTTACAATATTCATTGATTTTTGCCATTGAAAAACGTCCAGAAATGTTTGAAGCTTCTGACTGAATGAAAGATGCTGGAATCTCACTCTCTTTGAATCTTCTTTATCATGCTAGGATTAGCAGGAAAAAGCAAAAAATTTCAGAATTGCACCTTGCAATGTGGAGATATTACTGTTTGTGCATTTACAATATTCATTGATTTTTGCCATTGAAAAACATCATGTTATTCATATACCAGAAATGTTTGAAGCTACTGACTGAATGAAAGGAGCTGGCATCTCACTCTCTTTGAATCTTCTTTATCATGCTAGGATTAGCAGGAAAAAGCAAAAAATTTCAGAATTGCACCTTGCAATGTGGAGATATTACTGTTTGTGCATTTACAATATTCATTGATTTTTGCCATTGAAAAACGTCCAGAAATGTTTGAAGCTACTGACTGAATGAAAGGAGCTGGCATCTCACTCTCTTTGAATCTTCTTTATCATGCTAGGATTAGCAGGAAAAAGCAAAAAATTTCAGAATTGCTCCTTGCAATGTGGAGATATTACTGTTTGTGCATTTACAATATTCATTGATTTTTGCCATTGAAAAACGTCCAGAAATGTTTGAAGCTACTGACTGAATGAAAGGAGCTGGAATCTCACTCTCTTTGAATCTTCTTTATCATGCTAGGATTAGCAGGAAAAAGCAAAAAATTTCAGAATTGCAACTTGCAATGTGGAGATATTACTGTTTGTGCATTTACAATATTCATTGATTTTTGCCATTGAAAAACGTCCAGAAATGTTTGAAGCTACTGACTGAATGAAAGGAGCTGGCATCTCACTCTCTTTGAGTCTTCTTTATCATGCTAGGATTAGCAGGAAAAAGCAAAAAATTTCAGAATTGCACCTTGCAATGTGAAGATATTACTGTTTGTGCATTTACAATATTCATTGATTTTTGCCATTGAAAAACATCATGTTATTCATATACCAGAAATGTTTGAAGCTACTGACTGAATGAAAGGAGCTGGCATCTCACTCTCTTTGAATCTTCTTTATCATGCTAGGATTAGCAGGAAAAAGCAAAAAATTTCAGAATTGCACCTTGCAATGTGGAGATATTACTGTTTGTGCATTTACAATATTCATTGATTTTTGCCATTGAAAAACATCATGTTATTCATATACCAGAAATGTTTGAAGCTACTGACTGAATGAAAGGAGCTGGCATCTCACTCTCTTTGAATCTTCTTTATCATGCTAGGATTAGCAGGAAAAAGCAAAAAATTTCAGAATTGCACCTTGCAATGTGGAGATATTACTGTTTGTGCATTTACAATATTCATTGATTTTTGCCATTGAAAAACGTCCAGAAATGTTTGAAGCTACTGACTGAATGAAAGGAGCTGGCATCTCACTCTCTTTGAATCTTCTTTATCATGCTAGGATTAGCAGGAAAAAGCAAAAAATTTCAGAATTGCACCTTGCAATGTGGAGATATTACTGTTTGTGCATTTACAATATTCATTGATTTTTGCCATTGAAAAACATCATGTTATTCATATACCAGAAATGTTTGAAGCTACTGACTGAATGAAAGGAGCTGGCATCTCACTCTCTTTGAATCTTCTTTATCATGCTAGGATTAGCAGGAAAAAGCAAAAAATTTCAGAATTGCACCTTGCAATGTGGAGATATTACTGTTTGTGCATTTACAATATTCATTGATTTTTGCCATTGAAAAACATCATGTTATTCATATACCAGAAATGTTTGAAGCTACTGACTGAATGAAAGGAGCTGGCATCTCACTCTCTTTGAATCTTCTTTATCATGCTAGGATTAGCAGGAAAAAGCAAAAAATTTCAGAATTGCACCTTGCAATGTGGAGATATTACTGTTTGTGCATTTACAATATTCATTGATTTTTGCCATTGAAAAACATCATGTTATTCATATACCAGAAATGTTTGAAGCTACTGACTGAATGAAAGGAGCTGGCATCTCACTCTCTTTGAATCTTCTTTATCATGCTAGGATTAGCAGGAAAAAGCAAAAAATTTCAGAATTGCATCTTGCAATGTGGAGATATTACTGTTTGTGCATTTACAATATTCATTGATTTTTGCCATTGAAAAACGTCCAGAAATGTTTGAAGCTACTGACTGAATGAAAGGAGCTGGCATCTCACTCTCTTTGAATCTTCTTTATCATGCTAGGATTAGCAGGAAAAAGCAAAAAATTTCAGAATTGCACCTTGCAATGTGGAGATATTACTGTTTGTGCATTTACAATATTCATTGATTTTTGCCATTGAAAAACGTCCAGAAATGTTTGAAGCTACTGACTGAATGAAAGGAGCTGGGATCTCACTCTCTTTGAATCTTCTTTATCATGCTAGGATTAGCAGGAAAAAGCAAAAAATTTCAGAATTGCACCTTGCAATGTGGAGATATTACTGTTTGTGCATTTACAATATTCATTGATTTTTGCCATTGAAAAACATCATGTTATTCATATACCAGAAATGTTTGAAGCTACTGACTGAATGAAAGGAGCTGGCATCTCACTCTCTTTGAATCTTCTTTATCATGCTAGGATTAGCAGGAAAAAGCAAAACATTTCAGAATTGCACCTTGCAATGTGGAGATATTACTGTTTGTGCATTTACAATATTCATTTATTTTTGCCATTGAAAAACATCATGTTATTCATATACCAGAAATGTTTGAAGCTACTGACTGAATGAAAGGAGCTGGCATCTCACTCTCTTTGAATCTTCTTTATCATGCTAGGATTAGCAGGAAAAAGCAAAAAATTTCAGAATTGCACCTTGCAATGTGGAGATATTACTGTTTGTGCATTTACAATATTCATTGATTTTTGCCATTGAAAAACGTCCAGAAATGTTTGAAGCTACTGACTGAATGAAAGGAGCTGGCATCTCACTCTCTTTGAATCTTCTTTATCATGCTAGGATTAGCAGGAAAAAGCAAAAAATTTCAGAATTGCACCTTGCAATGTGGAGATATTACTGTTTGTGCATTTACAATATTCATTGATTTTTGCCATTGAAAAACATCCAGAAATGTTTGAAGCTACTAACTGAATGAAAGGAGCTGGCATCTCACTCTCTTTGAATCTTCTTTATCATGCTTGGATTAGCAGGAAAAAGCAAAAAATTTCAGAATTGCACCTTGCAATGTGGAGATATTACTGTTTGTGCATTTACAATATTCATTGATTTTTGCCATTGAAAAACGTCCAGAAATGTTTGAAGCTACTGACTGAATGAAAGGAGCTGGCATCTCACTCTCTTTGAATCTTCTTTATCATGCTAGGATTAGCAGGAAAAAGCAAAAAATTTCAGAATTGCACCTTGCAATGTTGAGATATTACTGTTTGTGCATTTACAATATTCATTGACTTTTGCCATTGAAAAACGTCCAGAAATGTTTGAAGCTACTGACTGAATGAAAGGAGCTGGCATCTCACTCTCTTTGAATCTTTATCTTGCTAGGATTAGCAGGAAAAAGCAAAAAAATTTAGAATTGCACCTTGCAATGTGGAGATATTACTGTTTGTGCATTTACAATATTCATTGATTTTTGCCATTGAAAAACATCATGTTATTCATATACCAGAAATGTTTCAAGCTACTGACTGAATGAAAGGAGCTGGCATCTCACTCTCTTTGAATCTTCATCATGCTAGGATTAGCAGGAAAAAGCAAAAAATTTCAGAATTGCACCTTGCAATGTGGAGATATTACTGTTTGTGCATTTACAATATTCATTGATTTTTGCCATTGAAAAACGTCCAGAAATGTTTGAAGCTACTGACTGAATGAAAGGAGCTGGCATCTCACTCTCTTTGAATCTTCTTTATCATGCTAGGATTAGCAGGAAAAAGCAAAAAATTTCAGAATTGCACCTTGCAATGTGGAGATATTACTGTTTGTGCATTTACAATATTCATTGATTTTTGCCATTGAAAAACATCCAGAAATGTTTGAAGCTACTGACTGAATGAAAGGAGCTGGCATCTCACTCTCTTTGAATCTTCTTTATCATGCTAGGATTAGCAGGAAAAAGCAAAAAATTTCAGAATTGCACCTTGCAATGTGGAGATATTACTGTTTGTGCATTTACAATATTCATTGATTTTTGCCATTGAAAAACGTCCAGAAATGTTTGAAGCTACTGACTGAATGAAAGGAGCTGGCATCTCACTCTCTTTGAATCTTCTTTATCATGCTAGGATTAGCAGGAAAAAGCAAAAAATTTCAGAATTGCACCTTGCAATGTGGAGATATTACTGTTTGTGCATTTACAATATTCATTGATTTTTGCCATTGAAAAACATCATGTTATTCATATACCAGAAATGTTTGAAGCTACTGACTGAATGAAAGGAGCTGGCATCTCACTCTCTTTGAATCTTCTTTATCATGCTAGGATTAGCAGGAAAAAGCAAAAAATTTCAGAATTGCACCTTGCAATGTGGAGATATTACTGTTTGTGCATTTACAATATTCATTGATTTTTGCCATTGAAAAACGTCCAGAAATGTTTGAAGCTACTGACTGAATGAAAGGAGCTGGCATCTCACTCTCTTTGAATGTTCTTTATCATGCTAGGATTAGCAGGAAAAAGCAAAACATTTCAGAATTGCACCTTGCAATGTGGAGATATTACTGTTTGTGCATTTACAATATTCATTGATTTTTGCCATTGAAAAACATCATGTTATTCATATACCAGAAATGTTTGAAGCTACTGACTGAATGAAAGGAGCTGGCATCTCACTCTCTTTGAATCTTCTTTTTCATGCTAGGATTAGCAGGAAAAAGCAAAAAATTTCAGAATTGCACCTTGCAATGTGGAGATATTACTGTTTGTGCATTTACAATATTCATTGATTTTTGCCATTGAAAAACGTCCAGAAATGTTTGAAGCTACTGACTGAATGAAAGGAGCTGGCATCTCACTCTCTTTGAATCTTCTTTATCATGCTAGGATTAGCAGGAAAAAGCAAAAAATTTCAGAATTGCATCTTGCAATGTGGAGATATTACTGTTTGTGCATTTACAATATTCATTGATTTTTGCCATTGAAAAACGTCCAGAAATGTTTGAAGCTACTGACTGAATGAAAGGAGCTGGCATCTCACTCTCTTTGAATCTTCTTTATCATGCTAGGATTAGCAGGAAAAAGCAAAAAATTTCAGAATTGCACCTTGCAATGTGGAGATATTACTGTTTGTGCATTTACAATATTCATTGATTTTTGCCATTGAAAAACGTCCAGAAATGTTTGAAGCTACTGACTGAATGAAAGGAGCTGGGATCTCACTCTCTTTGAATCTTCTTTATCATGCTAGGATTAGCAGGAAAAAGCAAAAAATTTCAGAATTGCACCTTGCAATGTGGAGATATTACTGTTTGTGCATTTACAATATTCATTGATTTTTGCCATTGAAAAACATCATGTTATTCATATACCAGAAATGTTTGAAGCTACTGACTGAATGAAAGGAGCTGGCATCTCACTCTCTTTGAATCTTCTTTATCATGCTAGGATTAGCAGGAAAAAGCAAAACATTTCAGAATTGCACCTTGCAATGTGGAGATATTACTGTTTGTGCATTTACAATATTCATTTATTTTTGCCATTGAAAAACATCATGTTATTCATATACCAGAAATGTTTGAAGCTACTGACTGAATGAAAGGAGCTGGCATCTCACTCTCTTTGAATCTTCTTTATCATGCTAGGATTAGCAGGAAAAAGCAAAAAATTTCAGAATTGCACCTTGCAATGTGGAGATATTACTGTTTGTGCATTTACAATATTCATTGATTTTTGCCATTGAAAAACGTCCAGAAATGTTTGAAGCTACTGACTGAATGAAAGGAGCTGGCATCTCACTCTCTTTGAATCTTCTTTATCATGCTAGGATTAGCAGGAAAAAGCAAAAAATTTCAGAATTGCACCTTGCAATGTGGAGATATTACTGTTTGTGCATTTACAATATTCATTGATTTTTGCCATTGAAAAACATCCAGAAATGTTTGAAGCTACTAACTGAATGAAAGGAGCTGGCATCTCACTCTCTTTGAATCTTCTTTATCATGCTTGGATTAGCAGGAAAAAGCAAAAAATTTCAGAATTGCACCTTGCAATGTGGAGATATTACTGTTTGTGCATTTACAATATTCATTGATTTTTGCCATTGAAAAACGTCCAGAAATGTTTGAAGCTACTGACTGAATGAAAGGAGCTGGCATCTCACTCTCTTTGAATCTTCTTTATCATGCTAGGATTAGCAGGAAAAAGCAAAAAATTTCAGAATTGCACCTTGCAATGTTGAGATATTACTGTTTGTGCATTTACAATATTCATTGACTTTTGCCATTGAAAAACGTCCAGAAATGTTTGAAGCTACTGACTGAATGAAAGGAGCTGGCATCTCACTCTCTTTGAATCTTTATCTTGCTAGGATTAGCAGGAAAAAGCAAAAAAATTTAGAATTGCACCTTGCAATGTGGAGATATTACTGTTTGTGCATTTACAATATTCATTGATTTTTGCCATTGAAAAACATCATGTTATTCATATACCAGAAATGTTTCAAGCTACTGACTGAATGAAAGGAGCTGGCATCTCACTCTCTTTGAATCTTCATCATGCTAGGATTAGCAGGAAAAAGCAAAAAATTTCAGAATTGCACCTTGCAATGTGGAGATATTACTGTTTGTGCATTTACAATATTCATTGATTTTTGCCATTGAAAAACGTCCAGAAATGTTTGAAGCTACTGACTGAATGAAAGGAGCTGGCATCTCACTCTCTTTGAATCTTCTTTATCATGCTAGGATTAGCAGGAAAAAGCAAAAAATTTCAGAATTGCACCTTGCAATGTGGAGATATTACTGTTTGTGCATTTACAATATTCATTGATTTTTGCCATTGAAAAACATCCAGAAATGTTTGAAGCTACTGACTGAATGAAAGGAGCTGGCATCTCACTCTCTTTGAATCTTCTTTATCATGCTAGGATTAGCAGGAAAAAGCAAAAAATTTCAGAATTGCACCTTGCAATGTGGAGATATTACTGTTTGTGCATTTACAATATTCATTGATTTTTGCCATTGAAAAACGTCCAGAAATGTTTGAAGCTACTGACTGAATGAAAGGAGCTGGCATCTCACTCTCTTTGAATCTTCTTTATCATGCTAGGATTAGCAGGAAAAAGCAAAAAATTTCAGAATTGCACCTTGCAATGTGGAGATATTACTGTTTGTGCATTTACAATATTCATTGATTTTTGCCATTGAAAAACATCATGTTATTCATATACCAGAAATGTTTGAAGCTACTGACTGAATGAAAGGAGCTGGCATCTCACTCTCTTTGAATCTTCTTTATCATGCTAGGATTAGCAGGAAAAAGCAAAAAATTTCAGAATTGCACCTTGCAATGTGGAGATATTACTGTTTGTGCATTTACAATATTCATTGATTTTTGCCATTGAAAAACGTCCAGAAATGTTTGAAGCTACTGACTGAATGAAAGGAGCTGGCATCTCACTCTCTTTGAATGTTCTTTATCATGCTAGGATTAGCAGGAAAAAGCAAAACATTTCAGAATTGCACCTTGCAATGTGGAGATATTACTGTTTGTGCATTTACAATATTCATTGATTTTTGCCATTGAAAAACATCATGTTATTCATATACCAGAAATGTTTGAAGCTACTGACTGAATGAAAGGAGCTGGCATCTCACTCTCTTTGAATCTTCTTTTTCATGCTAGGATTAGCAGGAAAAAGCAAAAAATTTCAGAATTGCACCTTGCAATGTGGAGATATTACTGTTTGTGCATTTACAATATTCATTGATTTTTGCCATTGAAAAACGTCCAGAAATGTTTGAAGCTACTGACTGAATGAAAGGAGCTGGCATCTCACTCTCTTTGAATCTTCTTTATCATGCTAGGATTAGCAGGAAAAAGCAAAAAATTTCAGAATTGCACCTTGCAATGTGGAGATATTACTGTTTGTGCATTTACAATATTCATTGATTTTTGCCATTGAAAAACATCCAGAAATGTTTGAAGCTACTAACTGAATGAAAGGAGCTGGCATCTCACTCTCTTTGAATCTTCTTTATCATGCTTGGATTAGCAGGAAAAAGCAAAAAATTTCAGAATTGCACCTTGCAATGTGGAGATATTACTGTTTGTGCATTTACAATATTCATTGATTTTTGCCATTGAAAAACGTCCAGAAATGTTTGAAGCTACTGACTGAATGAAAGGAGCTGGCATCTCACTCTCTTTGAATCTTCTTTATCATGCTAGGATTAGCAGGAAAAAGCAAAAAATTTCAGAATTGCACCTTGCAATGTTGAGATATTACTGTTTGTGCATTTACAATATTCATTGACTTTTGCCATTGAAAAACGTCCAGAAATGTTTGAAGCTACTGACTGAATGAAAGGAGCTGGCATCTCACTCTCTTTGAATCTTTATCTTGCTAGGATTAGCAGGAAAAAGCAAAAAAATTTAGAATTGCACCTTGCAATGTGGAGATATTACTGTTTGTGCATTTACAATATTCATTGATTTTTGCCATTGAAAAACATCATGTTATTCATATACCAGAAATGTTTGAAGCTACTGACTGAATGAAAGGAGCTGGCATCTCACTCTCTTTGAATCTTCATCATGCTAGGATTAGCAGGAAAAAGCAAAAAATTTCAGAATTGCACCTTGCAATGTGGAGATATTACTGTTTGTGCATTTACAATATTCATTGATTTTTGCCATTGAAAAACGTCCAGAAATGTTTGAAGCTACTGACTGAATGAAAGGAGCTGGCATCTCACTCTCTTTGAATCTTCTTTATCATGCTAGGATTAGCAGGAAAAAGCAAAAAATTTCAGAATTGCACCTTGCAATGTGGAGATATTACTGTTTGTGCATTTACAATATTCATTGATTTTTGCCATTGAAAAACGTCCAGAAATGTTTGAAGCTACTGACTGAATGAAAGGAGCTGGCATCTCACTCTCTTTGAATCTTCTTTATCATGCTAGGATTAGCAGGAAAAAGCAAAAAATTTCAGAATTGCACCTTGCAATGTGGAGATATTACTGTTTGTGCATTTACAATATTCATTGACTTTTGCCATTGAAAAACGTCCAGAAATGTTTGAAGCTACTGACTGAATGAAAGGAGCTGGCATCTCACTCTCTTTGAATCTTTATCTTGCTAGGATTAGCAGGAAAAAGCAAAAAAATTCAGAATTGCACCTTGCAATGTGGAGATATTACTGTTTGTGCATTTACAATATTCATTGATTTTTGCCATTGAAAAACATCATGTTATTCATATACCAGAAATGTTTGAAGCTACTGACTGAATGAAAGGAGCTGGCATCTCACTCTCTTTGAATCTTCATCATGCTAGGATTAGCAGGAAAAAGCAAAAAATTTCAGAATTGCACCTTGCAATGTGGAGATATTACTGTTTGTGCATTTACAATATTCATTGATTTTTGCCATTGAAAAACGTCCAGAAATGTTTGAAGCTACTGACTGAATGAAAGGAGCTGGCATCTCACTCTCTTTGAATCTTCTTTATCATGCTAGGATTAGCAGGAAAAAGCAAAAAATTTCAGAATTGCACCTTGCAATGTGGAGATATTACTGTTTGTGCATTTACAATATTCATTGATTTTTGCCATTGAAAAACGTCCAGAAATGTTTGAAGCTACTGACTGAATGAAAGGAGCTGGCATCTCACTCTCTTTGAATCTTCTTTATCATGCTAGGATTAGCAGGAAAAAGCAAAACATTTCAGAATTGCACCTTGCAATGTGGAGATATTACTGTTTGTGCATTTACAATATTCATTGATTTTTGCCATTGAAAAACGTCCAGAAATGTTTGAAGCTACTGACTGAATGAAAGGAGCTGGCATCTCACTCTCTTTGAATCTTCTTTATCATGCTAGGATTAGCAGGAAAAAGCAAAAAATTTCAGAATTGCACCTTGCAATGTGGAGATATTACTGTTTGTGCATTTACAATATTCATTGATTTTTGCCATTGAAAAACATCATGTTATTCATATACCAGAAATGTTTGAAGCTACTGACTGAATGAAAGGAGCTGGCATCTCACTCTCTTTGAATCTTCTTTATCATGCTAGGATTAGCAGGAAAAAGCAAAAAATTTCAGAATTGCACCTTGCAATGTGGAGATATTACTGTTTGAGCATTTACAATATTCATTGATTTTTGCCATTGAAAAACGTCCAGAAATGTTTGAAGCTACTGACTGAATGAAAGGAGCTGGCATCTCACTCTCTTTGAATCTTCTTTATCATGCTAGGATTAGCAGGAAAAAGCAAAAAATTTCAGAATTGCACCTTGCAATGTGGAGATATTACTGTTTGTGCATTTACAATATTCATTGATTTTTGCCATTGAAAAACGTCCAGAAATGTTTGAAGCTTCTGACTGAATGAAAGGAGCTGGAATCTCACTCTCTTTGAATCTTCTTTATCATGCTAGGATTAGCAGGAAAAAGCAAAAAATTTCAGAATTGCACCTTGCAATGTGGAGATATTACTGTTTGTGCATTTACAATATTCATTGATTTTTGCCATTGAAAAACATCATGTTATTCATATACCAGAAATGTTTGAAGCTACTGACTGAATGAAAGGAGCTGGCATCTCACTCTCTTTGAATCTTCTTTATCATGCTAGGATTAGCAGGAAAAAGCAAAAAATTTCAGAATTGCACCTTGCAATGTGGAGATATTACTGTTTGTGCATTTACAATATTCATTGATTTTTGCCATTGAAAAACGTCCAGAAATGTTTGAAGCTACTGACTGAATGAAAGGAGCTGGCATCTCACTCTCTTTGAATCTTCTTTATCATGCTAGGATTAGCAGGAAAAAGCAAAAAATTTCAGAATTGCTCCTTGCAATGTGGAGATATTACTGTTTGTGCATTTACAATATTCATTGATTTTTGCCATTGAAAAACGTCCAGAAATGTTTGAAGCTACTGACTGAATGAAAGGAGCTGGAATCTCACTCTCTTTGAATCTTCTTTATCATGCTAGGATTAGCAGGAAAAAGCAAAAAATTTCAGAATTGCAACTTGCAATGTGGAGATATTACTGTTTGTGCATTTACAATATTCATTGATTTTTGCCATTGAAAAACGTCCAGAAATGTTTGAAGCTACTGACTGAATGAAAGGAGCTGGCATCTCACTCTCTTTGAGTCTTCTTTATCATGCTAGGATTAGCAGGAAAAAGCAAAAAATTTCAGAATTGCACCTTGCAATGTGGAGATATTACTGTTTGTGCATTTACAATATTCATTGATTTTTGCCATTGAAAAACATCATGTTATTCATATACCAGAAATGTTTGAAGCTACTGACTGAATGAAAGGAGCTGGCATCTCACTCTCGTTGAATCTTCTTTATCATGCTAGGATTAGCAGGAAAAAGCAAAAAATTTCAGAATTGCACCTTGCAATGTGGAGATATTACTGTTTGTGCATTTACAATATTCATTGATTTTTGCCATTGAAAAACATCATGTTATTCATATACCAGAAATGTTTGAAGCTACTGACTGAATGAAAGGAGCTGGCATCTCACTCTCTTTGAATCTTCTTTATCATGCTAGGATTAGCAGGAAAAAGCAAAAAATTTCAGAATTGCACCTTGCAATGTGGAGATATTACTGTTTGTGCATTTACAATATTCATTGATTTTTGCCATTGAAAAACGTCCAGAAATGTTTGAAGCTACTGACTGAATGAAAGGAGCTGGCATCTCACTCTCTTTGAATCTTCTTTATCATGCTAGGATTAGCAGGAAAAAGCAAAAAATTTCAGAATTGCACCTTGCAATGTGGAGATATTACTGTTTGTGCATTTACAATATTCATTGATTTTTGCCATTGAAAAACATCATGTTATTCATATACCAGAAATGTTTGAAGCTACTGACTGAATGAAAGGAGCTGGCATCTCACTCTCTTTGAATCTTCTTTATCATGCTAGGATTAGCAGGAAAAAACAAAAAATTTCAGAATTGCACCTTGCAATGTGGAGATATTACTGTTTGTGCATTTACAATATTCATTGATTTTTGCCATTGAAAAACATCATGTTATTCATATACCAGAAATGTTTGAAGCTACTAACTGAATGAAAGGAGCTGGCATCTCACTCTCTTTGAAACTTCTTTATCATGCTAGGATTAGCAGGAAAAAGCAAAAAATTTCAGAATTGCACCTTGCAATGTGGAGATATTACTGTTTGTGCATTTACAATATTCATTGATTTTTGCCATTGAAAAACGTCCAGAAATGTTTGAAGCTACTGACTGAATGAAAGGAGCTGGCATCTCACTCTCTTTGAATCTTCTTTATCATGCTAGGATTAGCAGGAAAAAGCAAAAAATTTCAGAATTGCACCTTGCAATGTGGAGATATTACTGTTTGTGCATTTACAATATTCATTGATTTTTGCCATTGAAAAACATCATGTTATTCATATACCAGAAATGTTGGAAGCAACTGATTGAATGAAAGGAGCTGGCATCTCACTCTCTTTGAATCTTCTTTATCATGCTAGGATTAGCAGGAAAAAGCAAAAAATTTCAGAATTGCACCTTGCAATGTGGAGATATTACTGTTTTTGCTTTTACAAATTTCATTGATTTTTGCCATTGAAAAACGTCCAGAAATGTTTGAAGCTACTGACTGAATGAAAGGAGCTGGCATCTCACTCTCTTTGAATCTTCTTTATCATGCTAGGATTAGCAGGAAAAAGCAAATAATTTCAGAATTGCACCTTGCAATGTGGAGATATTACTGTTTGTGCATTTACAATATTCATTGATTTTTGCCATTGAAAAACATCATGTTATTCATATACCAGAAATGTTTGAAGCTACTGACTGAATGAAAGGAGCTGGCATCTCACTCTCTTTGAATCTTCTTTATCATGCTAGGATTAGCAGGAAAAAGCAAAAAATTTCAGAATTGCACCTTGCAATGTGGAGATATTACTGTTTGTGCATTTACAATATTCATTGATTTTTGCCATTGAAAAACGTCCAGAAATGTTTAAAGCTACTGACTGAATGAAAGGAGCTGGCATCTCACTCTCTTTGAATCTTCTTTATCATGCTAGGATTAGCAGGAAAAAGCAAAAAATTTCAGAATTGCACCTTGCAATGTGGAGATATTACTGTTTGTGCATTTACAATATTCATTGATTTTTGCCATTGAAAAACGTCCAGAAATGTTTGAAGCTACTGACTGAATGAAAGGAGCTGGCATCTCACTCTCTTTGAATCTTCTTTATCATGCTAGGATTAGCAGGAAAAAGCAAAAAATTTCAGAATTGCACCTTGCAATGTGGAGATATTACTGTTTGTGCATTTACAATATTCATTGATTTTTGCCATTGAAAAACATCATGTTATTCATATACCAGAAATGTTTGAAGCTACTGACTGAATGAAAGGAGCTGGCATCTCACTCTCTTTGAATCTTCTTTATCATGCTAGGATTAGCAGGAAAAAGCAAAAAATTTCAGAATTTCACCTTGCAATGTGGAGATATTACTGTTTGTGCATTTACAATATTCATTGATTTTTGCCATTGAAAAACGTCCAGAAATGTTTGAAGCTACTGACTGAATGAAAGGAGCTGGCATCTCACTCTCTCTGAATCTTCTTTATCATGCTAGGATTAGCAGGAAAAAGCAAAAAATTTCAGAATTGCACCTTGCAATGTGGAGATATTACTGTTTGTGCATTTACAATATTCATTGATTTTTGCCATTGAAAAACGTCCAGAAATGTTTGAAGCTACTGACTGAATGAAAGGAGCTTGCATCTCACTCTCTTTGAATCTTCTTTATCATGCTAGGATTAGCTGGAAAAAGCAAAAAATTTCAGAATTGCACCTTGCAATGTGGAGATATTACTGTTTGTGCATTTACAATATTCATTGATTTTTGCCATTGAAAAACGTCCAGAAATGTTTGAAGCTACTGACTGAATGAAAGGAGCTGGCATCTCACTCTCTTTGAATCTTCTTTATCATGCTAGGAATAGCAGGAAAAAGCAAAAAATTTCAGAATTGCACCTTGCAATGTGGAGATATTACTGTTTGTGCATTTACAATATTCATTGATTTTTGCCATTGAAAAACATCATGTTATTCATATACCAGAAATGTTTGAAGCTACTGACTGAATGAAAGGAGCTGGCATCTCACTCTCTTTGAATCTTCTTTATCATGCTAGGATTAGCAGGAAAAAGCAAAAAATTTCAGAATTGCACCTTGCAATGTGGAGATATTACTGTTTGTGCATTTACAATATTCATTGATTTTTGCCATTGAAAAACATCATGTTATTCATATACCAGAAATGTTTGAAGCTACTGACTGAATGAAAGGAGCTGGCATCTCACTCTCTTTGAATCTTCTTTATCATGCTAGGATTAGCAGGAAAAAGCAAAAAATTTCAGAATTGCACCTTGCAATGTGGAGATATTACTGTTTGTGCATTTACAATATTCATTGATTTTTGCCATTGAAAAACGTCCAGAAATGTTTGAAGCTACTGACTGAATGAAAGGAGCTGGAATCTCACTCTCTTTGAATCTTCTTTATCATGCTAGGATTAGCAGGAAAAAGCAAAAAATTTCAGAATTGCACCTTGCAATGTGGAGATATTACTGTTTGTGCATTTACAATATTCATTGATTTTTGCCATTGAAAAACGTCCAGAAATGTTTGAAGCTACTGACTGAATGAAAGGAGCTGGCATCTCACTATCTTTGAATCTTCTTTATCATGCTAGGATTAGCAGGAAAAAGCAAAAAATTTCAGAATTGCACCTTGCAATGTGGAGATATTACTGTTTGTGCATTTACAATATTCATTGATTTTTGCCATTGAAAAACATCATGTTATTCATATACCAGAAATGTTTGAAGCTACTGACTGAATGAAAGGAGCTGGCATCTCACTCTCTTTGAATCTTCTTTATCATGCTAGGATTAGCAGGAAAAAGCAAAAAATTTCAGAATTGCACCTTGCAATGTGGAGATATTACTGTTTGTGCATTTACAATATTCATTGATTTTTGCCATTGAAAAACGTCCAGAAATGTTTGAAGCTACTGACTGAATGAAAGGAGCTGGCATCTCACTCTCTTTGAATCTTCTTTATCATGCTAGGATTAGCAGGAAAAAGCAAAAAATTTCAGAATTGCACCTTGCAATGTGGAGATATTACTGTTTGTGCATTTACAATATTCATTGATTTTTGCCATTGAAAAACATCATGTTATTCATATACCAGAAATGTTGGAAGCTACTGATTGAATGAAAGGAGCTGGCATCTCACTCTCTTTGAATCTTCTTTATCATGCTAGGATTAGCAGGAAAAAGCAAAAAATTTCAGAATTGCACCTTGCAATGTGGAGATATTACTGTTTGTGCTTTTACAATATTCATTGATTTTTGCCATTGAAAAACGTCCAGAAATGTTTGAAGCTACTGACTGAATGAAAGGAGCTGGCATCTCACTCTCTTTGAATCTTCTTTATCATGCTAGGATTAGCAGGAAAAAGCAAATAATTTCAGAATTGCACCTTGCAATGTGGAGATATTACTGTTTGTGCATTTACAATATTCATTGATTTTTGCCATTGAAAAACATCATGTTATCCATATACCAGAAATGTTTGAAGCTACTGACTGAATGAAAGGAGCTGGCATCTCACTCTCTTTGAATCTTCTTTATCATGCTCGGATTAGCAGGAAAAAGCAAAAAATTTCAGAATTGCACCTTGCAATGTGGAGATATTACTGTTTGTGCATTTACAATATTCATTGATTTTTGCCATTGAAAAACGTCCAGAAATGTTTGAAGCTACTGACTGAATGAAAGGAGCTGGCATCTCACTCTCTTTGAATCTTCTTTATCATGCTAGGATTAGCAGGAAAAAGCAAATAATTTCAGAATTGCACCTTGCAATGTGGAGATATTACTGTTTGTGCATTTACAATATTCATTGATTTTTGCCATTGAAAAACATCATGTTATTCATATACCAGAAATGTTTGAAGCTACTGACTGAATGAAAGGAGCTGGCATCTCACTCTCTTTGAATCTTCTTTATCATGCTAGGATTAGCAGGAAAAAGCAAAAAATTTCAGAATTGCACCTTGCAATGTGGAGATATTACTGTTTGTGCATTTACAATATTCATTGATTTTTGCCATTGAAAAACGTCCAGAAATGTTTAAAGCTACTGACTGAATGAAAGGAGCTGGCATCTCACTCTCTTTGAATCTTCTTTATCATGCTAGGATTAGCAGGAAAAAGCAAAAAATTTCAGAATTGCACCTTGCAATGTGGAGATATTACTGTTTGTGCATTTACAATATTCATTGATTTTTGCCATTGAAAAACGTCCAGAAATGTTTGAAGCTACTGACTGAATGAAAGGAGCTGGCATCTCACTCTCTTTGAATCTTCTTTATCATGCTAGGATTAGCAGGAAAAAGCAAAAAATTTCAGAATTGCACCTTGCAATGTGGAGATATTACTGTTTGTGCATTTACAATATTCATTGATTTTTGCCATTGAAAAACATCATGTTATTCATATACCAGAAATGTTTGAAGCTACTGACTGAATGAAAGGAGCTGGCATCTCACTCTCTTTGAATCTTCTTTATCATGCTAGGATTAGCAGGAAAAAGCAAAAAATTTCAGAATTTCACCTTGCAATGTGGAGATATTACTGTTTGTGCATTTACAATATTCATTGATTTTTGCCATTGAAAAACGTCCAGAAATGTTTGAAGCTACTGACTGAATGAAAGGAGCTGGCATCTCACTCTCTCTGAATCTTCTTTATCATGCTAGGATTAGCAGGAAAAAGCAAAAAATTTCAGAATTGCACCTTGCAATGTGGAGATATTACTGTTTGTGCATTTACAATATTCATTGATTTTTGCCATTGAAAAACGTCCAGAAATGTTTGAAGCTACTGACTGAATGAAAGGAGCTTGCATCTCACTCTCTTTGAATCTTCTTTATCATGCTAGGATTAGCTGGAAAAAGCAAAAAATTTCAGAATTGCACCTTGCAATGTGGAGATATTACTGTTTGTGCATTTACAATATTCATTGATTTTTGCCATTGAAAAACGTCCAGAAATGTTTGAAGCTACTGACTGAATGAAAGGAGCTGGCATCTCACTCTCTTTGAATCTTCTTTATCATGCTAGGAATAGCAGGAAAAAGCAAAAAATTTCAGAATTGCACCTTGCAATGTGGAGATATTACTGTTTGTGCATTTACAATATTCATTGATTTTTGCCATTGAAAAACATCATGTTATTCATATACCAGAAATGTTTGAAGCTACTGACTGAATGAAAGGAGCTGGCATCTCACTCTCTTTGAATCTTCTTTATCATGCTAGGATTAGCAGGAAAAAGCAAAAAATTTCAGAATTGCACCTTGCAATGTGGAGATATTACTGTTTGTGCATTTACAATATTCATTGATTTTTGCCATTGAAAAACATCATGTTATTCATATACCAGAAATTTTTGAAGCTACTGACTGAATGAAAGGAGCTGGCATCTCACTCTCTTTGAATCTTCTTTATCATGCTAGGATTAGCAGGAAAAAGCAAAAAATTTCAGAATTGCACCTTGCAATGTGGAGATATTACTGTTTGTGCATTTACAATATTCATTGATTTTTGCCATTGAAAAACGTCCAGAAATGTTTGAAGCTACTGACTGAATGAAAGGAGCTGGAATCTCACTCTCTTTGAATCTTCTTTATCATGCTAGGATTAGCAGGAAAAAGCAAAAAATTTCAGAATTGCACCTTGCAATGTGGAGATATTACTGTTTGTGCATTTACAATATTCATTGATTTTTGCCATTGAAAAACGTCCAGAAATGTTTGAAGCTACTGACTGAATGAAAGGAGCTGGCATCTCACTATCTTTGAATCTTCTTTATCATGCTAGGATTAGCAGGAAAAAGCAAAAAATTTCAGAATTGCACCTTGCAATGTGGAGATATTACTGTTTGTGCATTTACAATATTCATTGATTTTTGCCATTGAAAAACATCATGTTATTCATATACCAGAAATGTTTGAAGCTACTGACTGAATGAAAGGAGCTGGCATCTCACTCTCTTTGAATCTTCTTTATCATGCTAGGATTAGCAGGAAAAAGCAAAAAATTTCAGAATTGCACCTTGCAATGTGGAGATATTACTGTTTGTGCATTTACAATATTCATTGATTTTTGCCATTGAAAAACGTCCAGAAATGTTTGAAGCTACTGACTGAATGAAAGGAGCTGGCATCTCACTCTCTTTGAATCTTCTTTATCATGCTAGGATTAGCAGGAAAAAGCAAAAAATTTCAGAATTGCACCTTGCAATGTGGAGATATTACTGTTTGTGCATTTACAATATTCATTGATTTTTGCCATTGAAAAACATCATGTTATTCATATACCAGAAATGTTGGAAGCTACTGATTGAATGAAAGGAGCTGGCATCTCACTCTCTTTGAATCTTCTTTATCATGCTAGGATTAGCAGGAAAAAGCAAAAAATTTCAGAATTGCACCTTGCAATGTGGAGATATTACTGTTTGTGCTTTTACAATATTCATTGATTTTTGCCATTGAAAAACGTCCAGAAATGTTTGAAGCTACTGACTGAATGAAAGGAGCTGGCATCTCACTCTCTTTGAATCTTCTTTATCATGCTAGGATTAGCAGGAAAAAGCAAATAATTTCAGAATTGCACCTTGCAATGTGGAGATATTACTGTTTGTGCATTTACAATATTCATTGATTTTTGCCATTGAAAAACATCATGTTATTCATATACCAGAAATGTTTGAAGCTACTGACTGAATGAAAGGAGCTGGCATCTCACTCTCTTTGAATCTTCTTTATCATGCTCGGATTAGCAGGAAAAAGCAAAAAATTTCAGAATTGCACCTTGCAATGTGGAGATATTACTGTTTGTGCATTTACAATATTCATTGATTTTTGCCATTGAAAAACGTCCAGAAATGTTTGAAGCTACTGACTGAATGAAAGGAGCTGGCATCTCACTCTCTTTGAATCTTCTTTATCATGCTAGGATTAGCAGGAAAAAGCAAAAAATTTCAGAATTGCACCTTGCAATGTGGAGATATTACTGTTTGTGCATTTACAATATTCATTGATTTTTGCCATTGAAAAACATCATGTTATTCATATACCAGAAATGTTGGAAGCTACTGATTGAATGAAAGGAGCTGGCATCTCACTCTCTTTGAATCTTCTTTATCATGCTAGGATTAGCAGGAAAAAGCAAAAAATTTCAGAATTGCACCTTGCAGTGTGGAGATATTACTGTTTGTGCTTTTACAATTTTCATTGATTTTTGCCATTGAAAAACGTCCAGAAATGTTTGAAGCTACTGACTGAATGAAAGGAGCTGGCATCTCACTCTCTTTGAATCTTCTTTATCATGCTAGGATTAGCAGGAAAAAGCAAATAATTTCAGAATTGCACCTTGCAATGTGGAGATATTACTGTTTGTGCATTTACAATATTCATTGATTTTTGCCATTGAAAAACATCATGTTATTCATATACCAGAAATGTTTGAAGCTACTGACTGAATGAAAGGAGCTGGCATCTCACTCTCTTTGAATCTTCTTTATCATGCTAGGATTAGCAGGAAAAAGCAAAAAATTTCAGAATTGCACCTTGCAATGTGGAGATATTACTGTTTGTGCATTTACAATATTCATTGATTTTTGCCATTGAAAAACGTCCAGAAATGTTTAAAGCTACTGACTGAATGAAAGGAGCTGGCATCTCACTCTCTTTGAATCTTCTTTATCATGCTAGGATTAGCAGGAAAAAGGAAAAAATTTCAGAATTGCACCTTGCAATGTGGAGATATTACTGTTTGTGCATTTACAATATTCATTGATTTTTGCCATTGAAAAACGTCCAGAAATGTTTGAAGCTACTGACTGAATGAAAGGAGCTGGCATCTCACTCTCTTTGAATCTTCTTTATCATGCTAGGATTAGCAGGAAAAAGCAAAAAATTTCAGAATTGCACCTTGCAATGTGGAGATATTACTGTTTGTGCATTTACAATATTCATTGATTTTTGCCATTGAAAAACATCATGTTATTCATATACCAGAAATGTTTGAAGCTACTGACTGAATGAAAGGAGCTGGCATCTCACTCTCTTTGAATCTTCTTTATCATGCTAGGATTAGCAGGAAAAAGCAAAAAATTTCAGAATTTCACCTTGCAATGTGGAGATATTACTGTTTGTGCATTTACAATATTCATTGATTTTTGCCATTGAAAAACGTCCAGAAATGTTTGAAGCTACTGACTGAATGAAAGGAGCTGGCATCTTACTCTCTCTGAATCTTCTTTATCATGCTAGGATTAGCAGGAAAAAGCAAAAAATTTCAGAATTGCACCTTGCAATGTGGAGATATTACTGTTTGTGCATTTACAATATTCATTGATTTTTGCCATTGAAAAACGTCCAGAAATGTTTGAAGCTACTGACTGAATGAAAGGAGCTTGCATCTCACTCTCTTTGAATCTTCTTTATCATGCTAGGATTAGCAGGAAAAAGCAAAAAATTTCAGAATTGCACCTTGCAATGTGGAGATATTACTGTTTGTGCATTTACAATATTCATTGATTTTTGCCATTGAAAAACGTCCAGAAATGTTTGAAGCTACTGACTGAATGAAAGGAGCTGGCATCTCACTCTCTTTGAATCTTCTTTATCATGCTAGGAATAGCAGGAAAAAGCAAAAAATTTCAGAATTGCACCTTGCAATGTGGAGATATTACTGTTTGTGCATTTACAATATTCATTGATTTTTGCCATTGAAAAACATCATGTTATTCATATACCAGAAATGTTTGAAGCTACTGACTGAATGAAAGGAGCTGGCATCTCACTCTCTTTGAATCTTCTTTATCATGCTAGGATTAGCAGGAAAAAGCAAAAAATTTCAGAATTGCACCTTGCAATGTGGAGATATTACTGTTTGTGCATTTACAATATTCATTGATTTTTGCCATTGAAAAATATCATGTTATTCATATACCAGAAATGTTTGAAGCTACTGACTGAATGAAAGGAGCTGGCATCTCACTCTCTTTGAATCTTCTTTATCATGCTAGGATTAGCAGGAAAAAGCAAAAAATTTCAGAATTGCACCTTGCAATGTGGAGATATTACTGTTTGTGCATTTACAATATTCATTGATTTTTGCCATTGAAAAACGTCCAGAAATGTTTGAAGCTACTGACTGAATGAAAGGAGCTGGAATCTCACTCTCTTTGAATCTTCTTTATCATGCTAGGATTAGCAGGAAAAAGCAAAAAATTTCAGAATTGCACCTTGCAATGTGGAGATATTACTGTTTGTGCATTTACAATATTCATTGATTTTTGCCATTGAAAAACGTCCAGAAATGTTTGAAGCTACTGACTGAATGAAAGGAGCTGGCATCTCACTATCTTTGAATCTTCTTTATCATGCTAGGATTAGCAGGAAAAAGCAAAAAATTTCAGAATTGCACCTTGCAATGTGGAGATATTACTGTTTGTGCATTTACAATATTCATTGATTTTTGCCATTGAAAAACATCATGTTATTCATATACCAGAAATGTTTGAAGCTACTGACTGAATGAAAGGAGCTGGCATCTCACTCTCTTTGAATCTTCTTTATCATGCTAGGATTAGCAGGAAAAAGCAAAAAATTTCAGAATTGCACCTTGCAATGTGGAGATATTACTGTTTGTGCATTTACAATATTCATTGATTTTTGCCATTGAAAAACGTCCAGAAATGTTTGAAGCTACTGACTGAATGAAAGGAGCTGGCATCTCACTCTCTTTGAATCTTCTTTATCATGCTAGGATTAGCAGGAAAAAGCAAAAAATTTCAGAATTGCACCTTGCAATGTGGAGATATTACTGTTTGTGCATTTACAATATTCATTGATTTTTGCCATTGAAAAACGTCCAGAAATGTTTGAAGCTACTGACTGAATGAAAGGAGCTGGCATCTCACTATCTTTGAATCTTCTTTATCATGCTAGGATTAGCAGGAAAAAGCAAAAAATTTCAGAATTGCACCTTGCAATGTGGAGATATTACTGTTTGTGCATTTACAATATTCATTGATTTTTGCCATTGAAAAACATCATGTTATTCATATACCAGAAATGTTGGAAGCTACTGATTGAATGAAAGGAGCTGGCATCTCACTCTCTTTGAATCTTCTTTATCATGCTAGGATTAGCAGGAAAAAGCAAAAAATTTCAGAATTGCACCTTGCAATGTGGAGATATTACTGTTTGTGCTTTTACAATATTCATTGATTTTTGCCATTGAAAAACGTCCAGAAATGTTTGAAGCTACTGACTGAATGAAAGGAGCTGGCATCTCACTCTCTTTGAATCTTCTTTATCATGCTAGGATTAGCAGGAAAAAGCAAATAATTTCAGAATTGCACCTTGCAATGTGGAGATATTACTGTTTGTGCATTTACAATATTCATTGATTTTTGCCATTGAAAAACATCATGTTATTCATATACCAGAAATGTTTGAAGCTACTGACTGAATGAAAGGAGCTGGCATCTCACTCTCTTTGAATCTTCTTTATCATGCTCGGATTAGCAGGAAAAAGCAAAAAATTTCAGAATTGCACCTTGCAATGTGGAGATATTACTGTTTGTGCATTTACAATATTCATTGATTTTTGCCATTGAAAAACGTCCAGAAATGTTTGAAGCTACTGACTGAATGAAAGGAGCTGGCATCTCACTCTCTTTGAATCTTCTTTATCATGCTAGGATTAGCAGGAAAAAGCAAAAAATTTCAGAATTGCACCTTGCAATGTGGAGATATTACTGTTTGTGCATTTACAATATTCATTGATTTTTGCCATTGAAAAACGTCCAGAAATGTTTGAAGCTACTGACTGAATGAAAGGAGCTGGCATCTCACTCTCTTTGAATCTTCTTTATCATGCTAGGATTAGCAGGAAAAAGCAAAAAATTTCAGAATTGCACCTTGCAATGTGGAGATATTACTGTTTGTGCATTTACAATATTCATTGATTTTTGCCATTGAAAAACATCATGTTATTCATATACCAGAAATGTTTGAAGCTACTGACTGAATGAAAGGAGCTGGCATCTCACTCTCTTTGAATCTTCTTTATCATGCTAGGATTAGCAGGAAAAAGCAAAAAATTTCAGAATTTCACCTTGCAATGTGGAGATATTACTGTTCGTGCATTTACAATATTCATTGATTTTTGCCATTGAAAAATGTCCAGAAATGTTTGAAGCTACTGACTGAATGAAAGGAGCTGGCATCTCACTCTCTCTGAATCTTCTTTATCATGCTAGGATTAGCAGGAAAAAGCAAAAAATTTCAGAATTGCACCTTGCAATGTGGAGATATTACTGTTTGTGCATTTACAATATTCATTGATTTTTGCCATTGAAAAACGTCCAGAAATGTTTGAAGCTACTGACTGAATGAAAGGAGCTGGAATCTCACTCTCTTTGAATCTTCTTTATCATGCTAGGATTAGCAGGAAAAAGCAAAAAATTTCAGAATTGCACCTTGCAATGTGGAGATATTACTGTTTGTGCATTTACAATATTCATTGATTTTTGCCATTGAAAAACGTCCAGAAATGTTTGAAGCTACTGACTGAATGAAAGGAGCTGGCATCTCACTATCTTTGAATCTTCTTTATCATGCTAGGATTAGCAGGAAAAAGCAAAAAATTTCAGAATTGCACCTTGCAATGTGGAGATATTACTGTTTGTGCATTTACAATATTCATTGATTTTTGCCATTGAAAAACATCATGTTATTCATATACCAGAAATGTTTGAAGCTACTGACTGAATGAAAGGAGCTGGCATCTCACTCTCTTTGAATCTTCTTTATCATGCTAGGATTAGCAGGAAAAAGCAAAAAATTTCAGAATTGCACCTTGCAATGTGGAGATATTACTGTTTGTGCATTTACAATATTCATTGATTTTTGCCATTGAAAAACGTCCAGAAATGTTTGAAGCTACTGACTGAATGAAAGGAGCTGGCATCTCACTCTCTTTGAATCTTCTTTATCATGCTAGGATTAGCAGGAAAAAGCAAAAAATTTCAGAATTGCACCTTGCAATGTGGAGATATTACTGTTTGTGCATTTACAATATTCATTGATTTTTGCCATTGAAAAACGTCCAGAAATGTTTGAAGCTACTGACTGAATGAAAGGAGCTGGCATCTCACTATCTTTGAATCTTCTTTATCATGCTAGGATTAGCAGGAAAAAGCAAAAAATTTCAGAATTGCACCTTGCAATGTGGAGATATTACTGTTTGTGCATTTACAATATTCATTGATTTTTGCCATTGAAAAACATCATGTTATTCATATACCAGAAATGTTGGAAGCTACTGATTGAATGAAAGGAGCTGGCATCTCACTCTCTTTGAATCTTCTTTATCATGCTAGGATTAGCAGGAAAAAGCAAAAAATTTCAGAATTGCACCTTGCAATGTGGAGATATTACTGTTTGTGCTTTTACAATATTCATTGATTTTTGCCATTGAAAAACGTCCAGAAATGTTTGAAGCTACTGACTGAATGAAAGGAGCTGGCATCTCACTCTCTTTGAATCTTCTTTATCATGCTAGGATTAGCAGGAAAAAGCAAATAATTTCAGAATTGCACCTTGCAATGTGGAGATATTACTGTTTGTGCATTTACAATATTCATTGATTTTTGCCATTGAAAAACATCATGTTATTCATATACCAGAAATGTTTGAAGCTACTGACTGAATGAAAGGAGCTGGCATCTCACTCTCTTTGAATCTTCTTTATCATGCTCGGATTAGCAGGAAAAAGCAAAAAATTTCAGAATTGCACCTTGCAATGTGGAGATATTACTGTTTGTGCATTTACAATATTCATTGATTTTTGCCATTGAAAAACGTCCAGAAATGTTTGAAGCTACTGACTGAATGAAAGGAGCTGGCATCTCACTCTCTTTGAATCTTCTTTATCATGCTAGGATTAGCAGGAAAAAGCAAAAAATTTCAGAATTGCACCTTGCAATGTGGAGATATTACTGTTTGTGCATTTACAATATTCATTGATTTTTGCCATTGAAAAACGTCCAGAAATGTTTGAAGCTACTGACTGAATGAAAGGAGCTGGCATCTCACTCTCTTTGAATCTTCTTTATCATGCTAGGATTAGCAGGAAAAAGCAAAAAATTTCAGAATTGCACCTTGCAATGTGGAGATATTACTGTTTGTGCATTTACAATATTCATTGATTTTTGCCATTGAAAAACATCATGTTATTCATATACCAGAAATGTTTGAAGCTACTGACTGAATGAAAGGAGCTGGCATCTCACTCTCTTTGAATCTTCTTTATCATGCTAGGATTAGCAGGAAAAAGGAAAAAATTTCAGAATTTCACCTTGCAATGTGGAGATATTACTGTTTGTGCATTTACAATATTCATTGATTTTTGCCATTGAAAAACGTCCAGAAATGTTTGAAGCTACTGACTGAATGAAAGGAGCTGGCATCTCACTCTCTCTGAATCTTCTTTATCATGCTAGGATTAGCAGGAAAAAGCAAAAAATTTCAGAATTGCACCTTGCAATGTGGAGATATTACTGTTTGTGCATTTACAATATTCATTGATTTTTGCCATTGAAAAACGTCCAGAAATGTTTGAAGCTACTGACTGAATGAAAGGAGCTGGAATCTCACTCTCTTTGAATCTTCTTTATCATGCTAGGATTAGCAGGAAAAAGCAAAAAATTTCAGAATTGCACCTTGCAATGTGGAGATATTACTGTTTGTGCATTTACAATATTCATTGATTTTTGCCATTGAAAAACGTCCAGAAATGTTTGAAGCTACTGACTGAATGAAAGGAGCTGGCATCTCACTCTCTTTGAATCTTCTTTATCATGCTAGGATTAGCAGGAAAAAGCAAAAAATTTCAGAATTGCACCTTGCAATGTGGAGATATTATTGTTTGTGCATTTACAATATTCATTGATTTTTGCCATTGAAAAACATCATGTTATTCATATACCAGAAATGTTTGAAGCTACTGACTGAATGAAAGGAGCTGGCATCTCACTCTCTTTGAATGTTCTTTATCATGCTAGGATTAGCAGGAAAAAGCAAAAAATTTCAGAATTGCACCTTGCAATGTGGAGATATTACTGTTTGTGCATTTACAATATTCATTGATTTTTGCCATTGAAAAACATCATGTTATTCATATACCAGAAATGTTTGAAGCTACTGACTGAATGAAAGGAGCTGGCATCTCACTCTCTTTGAATCTTCTTTATCATGATAGGATTAGCAGGAAAAAGCAAAAAATTTCAGAATTGCACCTTGCAATGTGGAGATATTACTGTTTGTGCATTTACAATATTCATTGATTTTTGCCATTGAAAAACATCATGTTATTCATATACCAGAAATGTTTGAAGCTACTGACTGAATGAAAGGAGCTGGCATCTCACTCTCTTTGAATCTTCTTTATCATGCTAGGATTAGCAGGAAAAAGCAAAAAATTTCAGAATTGCACCTTGCAATGTGGAGATATTACTGTTTGTGCATTTACAATATTCATTGATTTTTGCCATTGAAAAACATCATGTTATTCAAATACCAGAAATGTTTGAAGCTACTGACTGAATGAAAGGAGCTGGCATCTCACTCTCTTTGAATCTTCTTTATCATGCTAGGATTAGCAGGAAAAAGCAAAAAATTTCAGAATTGCACCTTGCAATGTGGAGATATTACTGTTTGTGCATTTACAATATTCATTGATTTTTGCCATTGAAAAACGTCCAGAAATGTTTGAAGCTACTGACTGAATGAAAGGAGCTGGCATCTCACTCTCTTTGAATCTTCTTTATCATGCTAGTATTAGCAGGAAAAAGCAAAAAATTTCAGAATTGCACCTTGCAATGTGGAGATATTACTGTTTGTGCATTTACAATATTCATTGATTTTTGCCATTGAAAAACGTCCAGAAATGTTTGAAGCTACTGACTGAATGAAAGGAGCTGGCATCTCACTCTCTTTGAATCTTCTTTATCATGCTAGGATTAGCAGGAAAAAGCAAAAAATTTCAGAATTGCACCTTGCAATGTGGAGATATTACTGTTTGTGCATTTACAATATTCATTGATTTTTGCCATTGAAAAACATCATGTTATTCATATACCAGAAATGTTTGAAGCTACTGACTGAATGAAAGGAGCTGGCATCTCACTCTCTTTGAATCTTCTTTATCATGCTAGGATTAGCATGAAAAAGCAAAAAATTTCAGAATTTCACCTTGCAATGTGGAGATATTACTGTTTGTGCATTTACAATATTCATTGATTTTTGCCATTGAAAAACGTCCAGAAATGTTTGAAGCTACTGACTGAATGAAAGGAGCTGGCATCTCACTCTCTCTGAATCTTCTTTATCATGCTAGGATTAGCAGGAAAAAGCAAAAAATTTCAGAATTGCACCTTGCAATGTGGAGATATTACTGTTTGTGCATTTACAATATTCATTGATTTTTGCCATTGAAAAACGTCCAGAAATGTTTGAAGCTACTGACTGAATGAAAGGAGCTGGAATCTCACTCTCTTTGAATCTTCTTTATCATGCTAGGATTAGCAGGAAAAAGCAAAAAATTTCAGAATTGCACCTTGCAATGTGGAGATATTACTGTTTGTGCATTTACAATATTCATTGATTTTTGCCATTGAAAGACGTCCAGAAATGTTTGAAGCTACTGACTGAATGAAAGGAGCTGGCATCTCACTCTCTTTGAATCTTCTTTATCATGCTAGGATTAGCAGGAAAAAGCAAAAAATTTCAGAATTGCACCTTGCAATGTGGAGATATTACTGTTTGTGCATTTACAATATTCATTGATTTTTGCCATTGAAAAACATCATGTTATTCATATACCAGAAATGTTTGAAGCTACTGACTGAATGAAAGGAGCTGGCATCTCACTCTCTTTGAATCTTCTTTATCATGCTAGGATTAGCAGGAAAAAGCAAAAATTTCAGAATTGCACCTTGCAATGTGGAGATATTACTGTTTGTGCATTTACAATATTCATTGATTTTTGCCATTGAAAAACGTCCAGAAATGTTTGAAGCTACTGACTGAATGAAAGGAGCTGGCATCTCACTCTCTTTGAATCTTCTTTATCATGCTAGGATTAGCAGGAAAAAGCAAAAAATTTCAGAATTGCACCTTGCAATGTGGAGATATTACTGTTTGTGCATTTACAATATTCATTGATTTTTGCCATTGAAAAACGTCCAGAAATGTTTGAAGCTACTGACTGAATGAAAGGAGCTGGCATCTCACTCTCTTTGAATCTTCTTTATCATGCTAGGATTAGCAGGAAAAAGCAAAAAATTTCAGAATTGCACCTTGCAATGTGGAGATATTACTGTTTGTGCATTTACAATATTCATTGATTTTTGCCATTGAAAAACATCATGTTATTCATATACCAGAAATGTTTGAAGCTACTGACTGAATGAAAGGAGCTGGCATCTCACTCTCTTTGAATCTTCTTTATCATGCTAGGATTAGCAGGAAAAAGCAAAAAATTTCAGAATTTCACCTTGCAATGTGGAGATATTACTGTTTGTGCATTTACAATATTCATTGATTTTTGCCATTGAAAAACGTCCAGAAATGTTTGAAGCTACTGACTGAATGAAAGGAGCTGGCATCTCACTCTCTCTGAATCTTCTTTATCATGCTAGGATTAGCAGGAAAAAGCAAAAAATTTCAGAATTGCACCTTGCAATGTGGAGATATTACTGTTTGTGCATTTACAATATTCATTGATTTTTGCCATTGAAAAACGTCCAGAAATGTTTGAAGCTACTGACTGAATGAAAGGAGCTGGAATCTCACTCTCTTTGAATCTTCTTTATCATGCTAGGATTAGCAGGAAAAAGCAAAAAATTTCAGAATTGCACCTTGCAATGTGGAGATATTACTGTTTGTGCATTTACAATATTCATTGATTTTTGCCATTGAAAAACGTCCAGAAATGTTTGAAGCTACTGACTGAATGAAAGGAGCTGGCATCTCACTCTTCTTGTATCTTCTTTATCATGCTAGGATTAGCAGAAAAAAGCAAAAAATTTCAGAATTGCACCTTGCAATGTGGAGATATTACTGTTTGTGCATTTACAATATTCATTGATTTTTGCCATTGAAAAACATCATGTTATTCATATACCAGAAATGTTTGAAGCTACTGACTGAATGAAAGGAGCTGACATCTCACTCTCTTTGAATCTTCTTTATCATGCTAGGATTAGCAGGAAAAAGCAAAAAATTTCAGAATTGCACCTTGCAATGTGGAGATATTACTGTTTGTGCATTTACAATATTCATTGATTTTTGTCATTGAAAAACATCATGTTATTCATATACCAGAAATGTTTGAAGCTACTGACTGAATGAAAGGAGCTGGCATCTCACTCTCTTTGAATCTTCTTTATCATGCTAGGATTAGCAGGAAAAAGCAAATAATTTCAGAATTGCACCTTGCAATGTGGAGATATTACTGTTTGTGCATTTACAATATTCATTGATTTTTGCCATTGAAAAACATCATGTTATTCATATACCAGAAATGTTTGAAGCTACTGACTGAATGACAGGAGCTGGCATCTCACTCTCTTTGAATCTTCTTTATCATACTAGGATTAGCAGGAAAAAGCAAAAAATTTCAGAATTGCACCTTGCAATGTGGAGATATTACTGTTTGTGCATTTACAATATTCATTGATTTTTGCCATTGAAAAACATCATGTTATTCATATACCAGAAATGTTTGAAGCTACTGACTGAATGAAAGGAGCTGGCATCTCACTCTCTTTGAATCTTCTTTATCATGCTAGGATTAGCAGGAAAAAGCAAAAAATTTCAGAATTGCACCTTGCAATGTGGAGATATTACTGTTTGTGCATTTACAATATTCATTGATTTTTGCCATTGAAAAACGTCCAAAAATGTTTGAAGCTACTGACTGAATGAAAGGAGCTGGCATCTCACTCTCTTTGAATCTTCTTTATCATGCTAGGATTAGCAGGAAAAAGCAAAAAATTTCAGAATTGCACCTTGCAATGTGGAGATATTACTGTTTGTGCATTTACAATATTCATTGATTTTTGCCATTGAAAAACGTCCAGAAATGTTTGAAGCTACTGACTGAATGAAAGGAGCTGGCATCTCACTCTCTTTGAATCTTCTTTATCATGCTAGGATTAGCAGGAAAAAGCAAAAAATTTCAGAATTGCACCTTGCAATGTGGAGATATTACTGTTTGTGCATTTCCAAAATTCATTGATTTTTGCCATTGAAAAACATCATGTTATTCATATACCAGAAATGTTTGAAGCTACTGACTGAATGAAAGGAGCTGGAATCTCACTCTCTTTGAATCTTCTTTATCATGCTAGGATTAGCAGGAAAAAGCAAAAAATTTCAGAATTGCACCTTGCAATGTGGAGATATTACTGTTTGTGCATTTACAATATTCATTGATTTTTGCCATTGAAAAACGTGCAGAAATGTTTGAAGCTACTGACTGAATGAAAGGAGCTGGCATCTCACTCTCTTTGAATCTTCTTTATCATGCTAGGATTAGCAGGAAAAAGCAAAAAATTTCAGAATTGCACCTTGCAATGTGGAGATATTACTGTTTGTGCATTTACAATATTCATTGATTTTTGCCATTGAAAAACGTCCAGAAATGTTTGAAGCTACTGACTGAATGAAAGGAGCTGGCATCTCACTCTCTTTGAATCTTCTTTATCATGCTAGGATTAGCAGGAAAAAGCAAAAAATTTCAGAATTGCACCTTGCAATGTGGAGATATTACTGTTTGTGCATTTACAATATTCATTGATTTTTGCCATTGAAAAACGTCCAGAAATGTTTGAAGCTACTGACTGAATGAAAGGAGCTGGCATCTCACTCTCTTTGAATCTTCTTTATCATGCTAGGATTAGCAGGAAAAAGCAAAAAATTTCAGAATTGCACCTTGCAATGTGGAGATATTACTGTTTGTGCATTTACAATATTCATTGATTTTTGCCAATGAAAAACATCATGTTATTCATATACCAGAAATGTTTGAAGCTACCGACTGAATGAAAGGAGCTGGCATCTCACTCTCTTTGAATCTTCTTTATCATGCTAGGATTAGCAGGAAAAAGCAAAAAATTTCAGAATTGCACCTTGCAATGTGGAGATATTACTGTTTGTGCATTTACAATATTCATTGATTTTTGCCATTGAAAAACATCATGTTATTCATATACCAGAAATGTTTGAAGCTACTGACTGAATGAAAGGAGCTGGCATCTCACTCTCTTTGAATCTTCTTTATCATGCTAGGATTAGCAGGAAAAAGCAAAAAATTTCAGAATTGCACCTTGCAATGTGGAGATATTACTGTTTGTGCATTTACAATATTCATTGATTTTTGCCATTGAAAAACGTGCAGAAATGTTTGAAGCTACTGACTGAATGAAAGGAGCTGGCATCTCACTCTCTTTGAATCTTCTTTATCATGCTAGGATTAGCAGGAAAAAGCAAAAAATTTCAGAATTGCACCTTGCAATGTGGAGATATTACTGTTTGTGCATTTACAATATTCATTGATTTTTGCCATTGAAAAACGTCCAGAAATGTTTGAAGCTACTGACTGAATGAAAGGAGCTGGCATCTCACTCTCTTTGAATCTTCTTTATCATGCTAGGATTAGCAGGAAAAAGCAAAAAAATTCAGAATTGCACCTTGCAATGTGGAGATATTACTGTTTGTGCATTTACAATATTCATTGATTTTTGCCATTGAAAAACGTCCAGAAATGTTTGAAGCTACTGACTGAATGAAAGGAGCTGGCATCTCACTCTCTTTGAATCTTCTTTATCATGCTAGGATTAGCAGGAAAAAGCAAAAAATTTCAGAATTGCACCTTGCAATGTGGAGATATTACTGTTTGTGCATTTACAATATTCATTGATTTTTGCCATTGAAAAACATCATGTTATTCATATACCAGAAATGTTTGAAGCTACTGACTGAATGAAAGGAGCTGGCATCTCACTCTCTTTGAATCTTCTTTATCATGCTAGGATTAGCAGGAAAAAGCAAAAAATTTCAGAATTGCACCTTGCAATGTGGAGATATTACTGTTTGTGCATTAACAATATTCATTGATTTTTGCCATTGAAAAACGTCCAGAAATGTTTGAAGCTACTGACTGAATGAAAGGAGCTGGCATCTCACTCTCTTTGAATCTTCTTTATCATGCTAGTATTAGCAGGAAAAAGCAAAAAATTTCAGAATTGCACCTTGCAATGTGGAGATATTACTGTTTGTGCATTTACAATATTCATTGATTTTTGCCATTGAAAAACGTCCAGAAATGTTTGAAGCTACTGACTGAATGAAAGGAGCTGGCATCTCACTCTCTTTGAATCTTCTTTATCATGCTAGGATTAGCAGGAAAAAGCAAAAAATTTCAGAATTGCACCTTGCAATGTGGAGATATTACTGTTTGTGCATTTACAATATTCATTGATTTTTGCCATTGAAAAACATCATGTTATTCATATACCAGAAATGTTTGAAGCTACTGACTGAATGAAAGGAGCTGGCATCTCACTCTCTTTGAATCTTCTTTATCATGCTAGGATTAGCAGGAAAAAGCAAAAAATTTCAGAATTTCACCTTGCAATGTGGAGATATTACTGTTTGTGCATTTACAATATTCATTGATTTTTGCCATTGAAAAACGTCCAGAAATGTTTGAAGCTACTGACTGAATGAAAGGAGCTGGCATCTCACTCTCTCTGAATCTTCTTTATCATGCTAGGATTAGCAGGAAAAAGCAAAAAATTTCAGAATTGCACCTTGCAATTTGGAGATATTACTGTTTGTGCATTTACAATATTCATTGATTTTTGCCATTGAAAAACGTCCAGAAATGTTTGAAGCTACTGACTGAATGAAAGGAGCTGGAATCTCACTCTCTTTGAATCTTCTTTATCATGCTAGGATTAGCAGGAAAAAGCAAAAAATTTCAGAATTGCACCTTGCAATGTGGAGATATTACTGTTTGTGCATTTACAATATTCATTGATTTTTGCCATTGAAAAACGTCCAGAAATGTTTGAAGCTACTGACTGAATGAAAGGAGCTGGCATCTCACTCTCTTTGAATCTTCTTTATCATGCTAGGATTAGCAGGAAAAAGCAAAAAATTTCAGAATTGCACCTTGCAATGTGGAGATATTACTGTTTGTGCATTTACAATATTCATTGATTTTTGCCATTGAAAAACATCATGTTATTCATATACCAGAAATGTTTGAAGCTACTGACTGAATGAAAGGAGCTGGCATCTCACTCTCTTTGAATCTTCTTTATCATGCTAGGATTAGCAGGAAAAAGCAAATAATTTCAGAATTGCACCTTGCAATGTGGAGATATTACTGTTTGTGCATTTACAATATTCATTGATTTTTGCCATTGAAAAACATCATGTTATTCATATACCAGAAATGTTTGAAGCTACTGACTGATTGACAGGAGCTGGCATCTCACTCTCTTTGAATCTTCTTTATCATACTAGGATTAGCAGGAAAAAGCAAAAAATTTCAGAATTGCACCTTGCAATGTGGAGATATTACTGTTTGTGCATTTACAATATTCATTGATTTTTGCCATTGAAAAACATCATGTTATTCATATACCAGAAATGTTTGAAGCTACTGACTGAATGAAAGGAGCTGGCATCTCACTCTCTTTGAATCTTCTTTATCATGCTAGGATTAGCAGGAAAAAGCAAAAAATTTCAGAATTGCACCTTGCAATGTGGAGATATTACTGTTTGTGCATTTACAATATTCATTGATTTTTGCCATTGAAAAACGTCCAGAAATGTTTGAAGCTACTGACTGAATGAAAGGAGCTGGCATCTCACTCTCTTTGAATCTTCTTTATCATGCTAGGATTAGCAGGAAAAAGCAAAAAATTTCAGAATTGCACCTTGCAATGTGGAGATATTACTGTTTGTGCATTTACAATATTCATTGATTTTTGCCATTGAAAAACGTCCAGAAATGTTTGAAGCTACTGACTGAATGAAAGGAGCTGGCATCTCACTCTCTTTGAATCTTCTTTATCATGCTAGGATTAGCAGGAAAAAGCAAAAAATTTCAGAATTGCACCTTGTAATGTGGAGATATTACTGTTTGTGCATTTACAATATTCATTGATTTTTGCCATTGAAAAACATCATGTTATTCATACACCAGAAATGTTTGAAGCTACTGACTGAATGAAAGGAGCTGGCATCTCACTCTCTTTGAATCTTCTTTATCATGCTAGGATTAGCAGGAAAAAGCAAAAAATTTCAGAATTGCACCTTGCAATGTGGAGATATTACTGTTTGTGCATTTACAATATTCATTGATTTTTGCCATTGAAAAACGTGCAGAAATGTTTGAAGCTACTGACTGAATGAAAGGAGCTGGCATCTCACTCTCTTTGAATCTTCTTTATCATGCTAGGATTAGCAGGAAAAAGCAAAAAATTTCAGAATTGCACCTTGCAATGTGGAGATATTACTTTTTGTGCATTTACAATATTCATTGATTTTTGCCATTGAAAAACGTCCAGAAATGTTTGAAGCTACTGACTGAATGAAAGGAGCTGGCATCTCACTCTCTTTGAATCTTCTTTATCATGCTAGGATTAGCAGGAAAAAGCAAAAAATTTCAGAATTGCACCTTGCAAAGTGGAGATATTACTGTTTGTGCATTTACAATATTCATTGATTTTTGCCATTGAAAAACGTCCAGAAATGTTTGAAGCTACTGACTGAATGAAAGGAGCAGGCATCTCACTCTCTTTGAATCTTCTTTATCATGCTAGGATTAGCAGGAAAAAGCAAAAAATTTCAGAATTGCACCTTGCAATGTGGAGATATTACTGTTTGTGCATTTACAATATTCATTGATTTTTGCCATTGAAAAACATCATGTTATTCATATACCAGAAATGTTTGAAGCTACTGACTGAATGAAAGGAGCTGGCATCTCACTCTCTTTGAATCTTCTTTATCATGCTAGGATTAGCAGGAAAAGGCAAAAAATTTCAGAATTGCACCTTGCAATTTGGAGATATTACTGTTTGTACATTTACAATATTCATTGATTTTTGCCATTGAAAAACATCATGTTATTCATATACCAGAAATGTTTGAAGCTACTGACTGAATGAAAGGAGCTGGCATCTCACTCTCTTTGAATCTTCTTTATCATGCTAGGATTAGCAGGAAAAAGCAAAAAATTTCAGAATTGCACCTTGCAATGTGGAGATATTACTGTTTGTGCATTTACAATATTCATTGATTTTTGCCATTGAAAAACGTCCAGAAATGTTTGAAGCTACTGACTGAATGAAAGGAGCTGGCATCTCACTCTCTTTGAATCTTCTTTATCATGCTAGGATTAGCAGGAAAAAGCAAAAAATTTCAGAATTGCACCTTGCAATGTGGAGATATTACTGTTTGTGCATTTACAATATTCATTGATTTTTGCCATTGAAAAACGTCCAGAAATGTTTGAAGCTACTGACTGAATGAAAGGAGCTGGCATCTCACTCTCTTTGAATCTTCTTTATCATGCTAGGATTAGCAGGAAAAAGCAAAAAATTTCAGAATTGCACCTTGCAATGTGGAGATATTACTGTTTGTGCATTTACAATATTCATTGATTTTTGCCATTGAAAAACATCATGTTATTCATATACCAGAAATGTTTGAAGCTACTGACTGAATGAAAGGAGCTGGCATCTCACTCTCTTTGAATCTTCTTTATCATGCTAGGATTAGCAGGAAAAAGCAAAAAATTTCAGAATTGCACCTTGCAATGTGGAGATATTACTGTTTGTGCATTTACAATATTCATTGATTTTTGCCATTGAAAAACGTCCAGAAATGTTTGAAGCTACTGACTGAATGAAAGGAGCTGGCATCTCACTCTTTTTGAATCTTCTTTATCATGCTAGGATTAGCAGGAAAAAGCAAAAAATTTCAGAATTGCACCTTGCAATGTGGAGATATTACTGTTTGTGCATTTACAATATTCATTGATTTTTGATATTGAAAAACATCATGTTATTCATATACCAGAAATGTTTGAAGCTACTGACTGAATGAAAGGAGCTGGCATCTCACTCTCTTTGAATCTTCTTTATCATGCTAGGATTAGCAGGAAAAAGCAAAAAATTTCAGAATTGCACCTTGCAATGTGGAGATATTACTGTTTGTGCATTTACAATATTCATTGATTTTTGCCATTGAAAAACGTCCAGAAATGTTTGAAGCTACTGACTGAATGAAAGGAGCTGGCATCTCACTCTCTTTGAATCTTCTTTATCATGCTAGGATTAGCAGGAAAAAGCAAAAAATTTCAGAATTGCACCTTGCAATGTGGAGATATTACTGTTTGTGCATTTACAATATTCATTGATTTTTGCCATTGAAAAATGTCCAGAAATGTTTGAAGCTACTGACTGAATGAAAGGAGCTGGCATCTCACTCTCTTTGAATCTTCTCTATCATGCTAGGATTAGCAGGAAAAAGCAAAAAATTTCAGAATTGCACCTTGCAATGTGGAGATATTACTGTTTGTGCATTTACAATATTCATTGATTTTTGCCATTGAAAAACATCATGTTATTCATATACCAGAAATGTTTGAAGCTACTGACTGAATGAAAGGAGCTGGCATCTCACTCTCTTTGAATCTTCTTTATCATGCTAGGATTAGCAGGAAAAAGCAAAAAATTTCAGAATTGCACCTTGCAATGTGGAGATATTACTGTTTGTGCATTTACAATATTCATTGATTTTTGCCATTGAAAAACGTCCAGAAATGTTTGAAGCTACTGACTGAATGAAAGGAGCTGGCATCTCACTCTCTTTGAATCTTCTTTATCATGCTAGGATTAGCAGGAAAAAGCAAAAAATTTCAGAATTGCACCTTGCAATGTGGAGATATTACTGTTTGTGCATTTACAATATTCATTGATTTTTGCCATTGAAAAACGTCCAGAAATGTTTGAAGCTACTGACTGAATGAAAGGAGCTGGCATCTCACTCTCTTTGAATCTTCTTTATCATGCTAGGATTAGCAGGAAAAAGCAAAAAATTTCAGAATTGCACCTTGCAATGTGGAGATATTACTGTTTGTGCATTTACAATATTCATTGATTTTTGCCATTGAAAAACATCATGTTATTCATATACCAGAAATGTTTGAAGCTACTGACTGAATGAAAGGAGCTGGCATCTCACTCTCTTTGAATCTTCTTTATCATGCTAGGTTTAGCAGGAAAAAGCAAAAAATTTCAGAATTGCACCTTGCAATGTGGAGATATTACTGTTTGTGCATTTACAATATTCATTGATTTTTGCCATTGAAAAACGTCCAGAAATGTTTGAAGCTACTGACTGAATGAAAGGAGCAGGCATCTCACTCTCTTTGAGTCTTCTTTATCATGCTAGGATTAGCAGGAAAAAGCAAAAAATTTCAGAATTGCACCTTGCAATGTGGAGATATTACTGTTTGTGCATTTACAATATTCATTGATTTTTGCCATTGAAAAACATCATGTTATTCATATACCAGAAATGTTTGAAGCTACTGACTTAATGAAAGGAGCTGGCATCTCACTCTCTTTGAATCTTCTTTATCATGCTAGGATTAGCAGGAAAAAGCAAAAAATTTCAGAATTGCACCTTGCAATGTGGAGATATTACTGTTTGTGCATTTACAATATTCATTGATTTTTGCCATTGAAAAACGTCCAGAAATGTTTGAAGCTACTGACTGAATGAAAGGAGCTGGCATCTCACTCTCTTTGAATCTTCTTTATCATGCTAGGATTAGCAGGAAAAAGCAAAAAATTTCAGAATTGCACCTTGCAATGTGGAGATATTACTGTTTGTGCATTTACAATATTCATTGATTTTTGCCATTGAAAAACGTCCAGAAATGTTTGAAGCTACTGACTGAATGAAAGGAGCTGGCATCTCACTCTTTTTGAATCTTCTTTATCATGCTAGGATTAGCAGGAAAAAGCAAAAAATTTCAGAATTGCACCTTGCAATGTGGAGATATTACTGTTTGTGCATTTACAATATTCATTGATTTTTGATATTGAAAAACATCATGTTATTCATATACCAGAAATGTTTGAAGCTACTGACTGAATGAAAGGAGCTGGCATCTCACTCTCTTTGAATCTTCTTTATCATGATAGGATTAGCAGGAAAAAGCAAAAAATTTCAGAATTGCACCTTGCAATGTGGAGATATTACTGTTTGTGCATTTACAATATTCATTGATTTTTGCCATTGAAAAACGTCCAGAAATGTTTGAAGCTACTGACTGAATGAAAGGAGCTGTCATCTCACTCTCTTTGAATCTTCTTTATCATGCTAGGATTAGCAGGAAAAAGCAAAAAATTTCAGAATTGCACCTTGCAATGTGGAGATATTACTGTTTGTGCATTTACAATATTCATTGATTTTTGCCATTGAAAAATGTCCAGAAATGTTTGAAGCTACTGACTGAATGAAAGGAGCTGGCATCTCACTCTCTTTGAATCTTCTCTATCATGCTAGGATTAGCAGGAAAAAGCAAAAAATTTCAGAATTGCACCTTGCAATGTGGAGATATTACTGTTTGTGCATTTACAATATTCATTGATTTTTGCCATTGAAAAACGTCCAGAAATGTTTGAAGCTACTGACTGAATGAAAGGAGCTGGCATCTCACTCTCTTTGAATCTTCTTTATCATGCTAGGATTAGCAGGATAAAGCAAAAAATTTCAGAATTGCACCTTGCAATGTGGAGATATTACTGTTTGTGCATTTACAATATTCATTGATTTTTGCCATTGAAAAACATCATGTTATTCATATACCAGAAATGTTTGAAGCTACTGACTGAATGAAAGGAGCTGGCATCTCACTCTCTTTGAATCTTCTTTATCATGCTAGGTTTAGCAGGAAAAAGCAAAAAATTTCAGAATTGCACCTTGCAATGTGGAGATATTACTGTTTGTGCATTTACAATATTCATTGATTTTTGCCATTGAAAAACGTCCAGAAATGTTTGAAGCTACTGACTGAATGAAAGGAGCAGGCATCTCACTCTCTTTGAGTCTTCTTTATCATGCTAGGATTAGCAGGAAAAAGCAAAAAATTTCAGAATTGCACCTTGCAATGTGGAGATATTACTGTTTGTGCATTTACAATATTCATTGATTTTTGCCATTGAAAAACATCATGTTATTCATATACCAGAAATGTTTGAAGCTACTGACTTAATGAAAGGAGCTGGCATCTCACTCTCTTTGAATCTTCTTTATCATGCTAGGATTAGCAGGAAAAAGCAAAAAATTTCAGAATTGCACCTTGCAATGTGGAGATATTACTGTTTGTGCATTTACAATATTCATTGATTTTTGCCATTGAAAAACGTCCAGAAATGTTTGAAGCTACTGACTGAATGAAAGGAGCTGGCATCTCACTCTCTTTGAATCTTCTTTATCATGCTAGGATTAGCAGGAAAAAGCAAAAAATTTCAGAATTGCACCTTGCAATGTGGAGATATTACTGTTTGTGCATTTACAATATTCATTGATTTTTGCCATTGAAAAACGTCCAGAAATGTTTGAAGCTACTGACTGAATGAAAGGAGCTGGCATCTCACTCTCTTTGAATCTTCTTTATCATGCTAGGATTAGCAGGAAAAAGCAAAAAATTTCAGAATTGCACCTTGCAATGTGGAGATATTACTGTTTGTGCATTTACAATATTCATTGATTTTTGCCATTGAAAAACATCCAGAAATGTTTGAAGCTACTGACTGAATGAAAGGAGCTGGCATCTCACCCTATTTGAATCTTCTTTATCATGCTAGGATTAGCAGGAAAAAGCAAAAAATTTCAGAATTGCACCTTGCAATGTGGAGATATTACTGTTTGTGCATTTACAATATTCATTGATTTTTGCCATTGAAAAACATCATGTTATTCATATACCAGAAATGTTTGAAGCTACTGACTGAATGAAAGGAGCTGGCATCTCACTCTCTTTGAATCTTCTTTATCATGCTAGGATTAGCAGGAAAAAGCAAAAAATTTCAGAATTGCACCTTGCAATGTGGAGATATTACTGTTTGTGCATTTACAATATTCATTGATTTTTGCCATTGAAAAACGTCCAGAAATGTTTGAAGCTACTGACTGAATGAAAGGAGCTGGCATCTCACTCTCTTTGAATCTTCTTTATCATGCTAGGATTAGCAGGAAAAAGCAAAAAATTTCAGAATTGCACCTTGCAATGTGGAGATATTACTGATTGTGCATTTACAATATTCATTGATTTTTGCCATTGAAAAACATCATGTTATTCATATACCAGAAATGTTTGAAGCTACTGACTGAATGAAAGGAGCTGGCATCTCACTCTCTTTGAATCTTCTTTATCATGCTAGGATTAGCAGGAAAAAGCAAAAAATTTCAGAATTGCACCTTGCAATGTGGAGATATTACTGTTTGTGCATTTACAATATTCATTGATTTTTGCCATTGAAAAACGTCCAGAAATGTTTGAAGCTACTGACTGAATGAAAGGAGCTGGCATCTCACTCTCTTTGAATCTTCTTTATCATGCTAGGATTAGCAGGAAAAAGCAAAAAATTTCAGAATTGCACCTTGCAATGTGGAGATATTACTGATTGTGCATTTACAATATTCATTGATTTTTGCCATTGAAAAACATCCAGAAATGTTTGAAGCTACTGACTGAATGAAAGGAGCTGGCATCTCACTCTCTTTGAATCTTCTTTATCATGCTAGGATTAGCAGGAAAAAGCAAAAAATTTCAGAATTGCACCTTGCAATGTGGAGATATTACTGTTTGTGCATTTACAATATTCATTGATTTTTGCCATTGAAAAACGTCCAGAAATGTTTGAAGCTACTGACTGAATGAAAGGAGCTGGCATCTCACTCTCTTTGAATCTTCTTTATCATGCTAGGATTAGCAGGAAAAAGCAAAAAATTTCAGAATTGCACCTTGCAATGTGGAGATATTACTGTTTGTGCATTTACAATATTCATTGATTTTTGCCATTGAAAAACATCATGTTATTCATATACCAGAAATGTTTGAAGCTACTGACTGAATGAAAGGAGCTGGCATCTCACTCTCTTTGAATCTTCTTTATCATGCTAGGATTAGCAGGAAAAAGCAAAAAATTTCAGAATTGCACCTTGCAATGTGGAGATATTACAGTTTGTGCATTTACAATATTCATTGATTTTTGCCATTGAAAAACGTCCAGAAATGTTTTAAGCTACTGACTGAATGAAAGGAGCTGGCATCTCACTCTCTTTGAATCTTCTTTATCATGCTAGGATTAGCAGGAAAAAGCAAAAAATTTCAGAATTGCACCTTGCAATGTGGAGATATTACTGTTTGTGCATTTACAATATTCATTGATTTTTGCCATTGAAAAACGTCCAGAAATGTTTGAAGCTACTGACTGAATGAAAGGAGCTGGCATCTCACTCTCTTTGAATCTTCTTTATCATGCTAGGATTAGCAGGAAAAAGCAAAAAATTTCAGAATTGCACCTTGCAATGTGGAGATATTACTGTTTGTGCATTTACAATATTCATTGATTTTTGCCATTGAAAAACGTCCAGAAATGTTTGAAGCTACTGACTGAATGAAAGGAGCTGGCATCTCACTCTCTTTGAATCTTCTTTATCATGCTAGGATTAGCAGGAAAAAGCAAAAAATTTCAGAATTGCACCATGCAATGTGGAGATATTACTGTTTGTGCATTTACAATATTCATTGATTTTTGCCATTGAAAAACGTCCAGAAATGTTTGAAGCTACTGACTGAATGAAAGGAGCTGGCATCTCACTCTCTTTGAATCTTCTTTATCATGCTAGGATTAGCAGGAAAAATCAAAAAATGTAAGAATTGCACCTTGCAATGTGGAGATATTACTGTTTGTGCATTTACAATATTCATTGATTTTTGCCATTGAAAAACATCATGTTATTCATATACCAGAAATGTTTGAAGCTACTGACTGAATGAAAGGAGCTGGCATCTCACTCTCTTTGAATATTCTTTATCATGCTAGGATTAGCAGGAAAAAGCAAAAAATTTCAGAATTGCACCTTGCAATGTGGAGATATTACTGTTTGTGCATTTACAATATTCATTGATTTTTGCCATTAAAAAACATCATGTTATTCATATACCAGAAATGTTTGAAGCTACTGACTGAATGAAAGGAGCTGGCATCTCACTCTTTTTGAATCTTCTTTATCATGCTAGGATTAGCAGGAAAAAGCAAAAAATTTCAGAATTGCACCTTGCAATGTGGAGATATTACTGTTTGTGCATTGACAATATTCATTGATTTTTGCCATTGAAAAACATCATGTTATTCATATACCAGAAATGTTTGAAGCTACTGACTGAATGAAAGGAGCCGGCATCTCACTCTCTTTGAATCTTCTTTATCATGCTAGGATTAGCAGGAAAAAGCAAAAAATTTCAGAATTGCACCTTGCAATGTGGAGATATTACTGTTTGTGCATTTACAATATTCATTGATTTTTGCCATTGAAAAACATCATGTTATTCATATACCAGAAATGTTTGAAGCTACTGACTGAATGAAAGGAGCTGGCATCTCACTCTCTTTGAATCTTCTTTATCATGCTAGGATTAGCAGGAAAAAGCAAAAAATTTCAGAATTGCACCTTGCAATGTGGAGATATTACTGTTTGTGCATTTACAATATTCATTGATTTTTGCCATTGAAAAACGTCCAGAAATGTTTGAAGCTACTGACTGAATGAAAGGAGCTGGCATCTCACTCTCTTTGAATCTTCTTTATCATGCTAGGATTAGCAGGAAAAAGCAAAAAATTTCAGAATTGCACCTTGCAATGTGGAGATATTACTGTTTGTGCATTTACAATATTCATTGATTTTTGCCATTGAAAAACGTCCAGAAATGTTTGAAGCTACTGACTGAATGAAAGGAGCTGGCATGTCACTCTCTTTGAATCTTCTTTATCATGCTAGGATTAGCAGGAAAAAGCAAAAAATTTCAGAATTGCACCTTGCAATGTGGAGATATTACTGTTTGTGCATTTACAATATTCATTGATTTTTGCCATTGAAAAACGTCCAGAAATGTTTGAAGCTACTGACTGAATGAAAGGAGCTGGCATCTCACTCTCTTTGAATCTTCTTTATCATGCTAGGATTAGCAGGAAAAAGCAAAAAATTTCAGAATTGCACCTTGCAATGTGGAGATATTACTGTTTGTGCATTTACAATATTCATTGATTTTTGCCATTGAAAAACATCATGTTACTCATATACCAGAAATGTTTGAAGCTACTGACTGAATGAAAGGAGCTGGCATCTCACTCTCTTTGAATCTTCTTTATCATGCTAGGTTTAGCAGGAAAAAGCAAAAAATTTCAGAATTGCACCTTGCAATGTGGAGATATTACTGTTTGTGCATTTACAATATTCATTGATTTTTGCCATTGAAAAACGTCCAGAAATGTTTGAAGCTACTGACTGAATGAAAGGAGCTGGCATCTCACTCTCTTTGAATCTTCTTTATCATGCTAGGATTAGCAGGAAAAAGCAAAAAATTTCAGAATTGCACCTTGCAATGTGGAGATATTACTGTTTGTGCATTTACAATATTCATTGATTTTTGCCATTGAAAAACATCATGTTACTCATATACCAGAAATGTTTGAAGCTACTGACTGAATGAAAGGAGCTGGCATCTCACTCTCTTTGAATCTTCTTTACCATGCTAGGTTTAGCAGGAAAAAGCAAAAAATTTCAGAATTGCACCTTGCAATGTGGAGATATTACTGTTTGTGCATTTACAATATTCATTGATTTTTGCCATTGAAAAACGTCCAGAAATGTTTGAAGCTACTGACTGAATGAAAGGAGCAGGCATCTCACTCTCTTTGAATCTTCTTTATCATGCTAGGATTAGCAGGAAAAAGCAAAAAATTTCAGAATTGCACCTTGCAATGTGGAGATATTACTGTTTGTGCATTTACAATATTCATTGATTATTGCCATTGAAAAACGTCCAGAAATGTTTGAAGCTACTGACTGAATGAAAGGAGCTGGCATGTCACTCTCTTTGAATCTTCTTTATCATGCTAGGATTAGCAGGAAAAAGCAAAAAATTTCAGAATTGCACCTTGCAATGTGGAGATATTACTGTTTGTGCATTTACAATATTCATTGATTTTTGCCATTGAAAAACGTCCAGAAATGTTTGAAGCTACTGACTGAATGAAAGGAGCTGGCATCTCACTCTCTTTGAATCTTCTTTATCATGCTAGGATTAGCAGGAAAAAGCAAAAAATTTCAGAATTGCACCTTGCAATGTGGAGATATTACTGTTTGTGCATTTACAATATTCATTGATTTTTGCCATTGAAAAACATCATGTTACTCATATACCAGAAATGTTTGAAGCTACTGACTGAATGAAAGGAGCTGGCATCTCACTCTCTTTGAATCTTCTTTATCATGCTAGGTTTAGCAGGAAAAAGCAAAAAATTTCAGAATTGCACCTTGCAATGTGGAGATATTACTGTTTGTGCATTGACAATATTCATTGATTTTTGCCATTGAAAAACATCATGTTATTCATATACCAGAAATGTTTGAAGCTACTGACTGAATGAAAGGAGCCGGCATCTCACTCTCTTTGAATCTTCTTTATCATGCTAGGATTAGCAGGAAAAAGCAAAAAATTTCAGAATTGCACCTTGCAATGTGGAGATATTACTGTTTGTGCATTTACAATATTCATTGATTTTTGCCATTGAAAAACATCATGTTATTCATATACCAGAAATGTTTGAAGCTACTGACTGAATGAAAGGAGCTGGCATCTCACTCTCTTTGAATCTTCTTTATCATGCTAGGATTAGCAGGAAAAAGCAAAAAATTTCAGAATTGCACCTTGCAATGTGGAGATATTACTGTTTGTGCATTTACAATATTCATTGATTTTTGCCATTGAAAAACGTCCAGAAATGTTTGAAGCTACTGACTGAATGAAAGGAGCTGGCATCTCACTCTCTTTGAATCTTCTTTATCATGCTAGGATTAGCAGGAAAAAGCAAAAAATTTCAGAATTGCACCTTGCAATGTGGAGATATTACTGTTTGTGCATTTACAATATTCATTGATTTTTGCCATTGAAAAACATCATGTTACTCATATACCAGAAATGTTTGAAGCTACTGACTGAATGAAAGGAGCTGGCATCTCACTCTCTTTGAATCTTCTTTACCATGCTAGGTTTAGCAGGAAAAAGCAAAAAATTTCAGAATTGCACCTTGCAATGTGGAGATATTACTGTTTGTGCATTTACAATATTCATTGATTTTTGCCATTGAAAAACGTCCAGAAATGTTTGAAGCTACTGACTGAATGAAAGGAGCAGGCATCTCACTCTCTTTGAATCTTCTTTATCATGCTAGGATTAGCAGGAAAAAGCAAAAAATTTCAGAATTGCACCTTGCAATGTGGAGATATTACTGTTTGTGCATTTACAATATTCATTGATTTTTGCCATTGAAAAACGTCCAGAAATGTTTGAAGCTACTGACTGAATGAAAGGAGCTGGCATGTCACTCTCTTTGAATCTTCTTTATCATGCTAGGATTAGCAGGAAAAAGCAAAAAATTTCAGAATTGCACCTTGCAATGTGGAGATATTACTGTTTGTGCATTTACAATATTCATTGATTTTTGCCATTGAAAAACGTCCAGAAATGTTTGAAGCTACTGACTGAATGAAAGGAGCTGGCATCTCACTCTCTTTGAATCTTCTTTATCATGCTAGGATTAGCAGGAAAAAGCAAAAAATTTCAGAATTGCACCTTGCAATGTGGAGATATTACTGTTTGTGCATTTACAATATTCATTGATTTTTGCCATTGAAAAACGTCCAGAAATGTTTGAAGCTACTGACTGAATGAAAGGAGCTGGCATCTCACTCTCTTTGAATCTTCTTTATCATGCTAGGATTAGCAGGAAAAAGCAAAAAATTTCAGAATTGCACCTTGCAATGTGGAGATATTACTGTTTGTGCATTTACAATATTCATTGATTTTTGCCATTGAAAAACGTCCAGAAATGTTTGAAGCTACTGACTGAATGAAAGGAGCTGGCATGTCACTCTCTTTGAATCTTCTTTATCATGCTAGGATTAGCAGGAAAAAGCAAAAAATTTCAGAATTGCACCTTGCAATGTGGAGATATTACTGTTTGTGCATTTACAATATTCATTGATTTTTGCCATTGAAAAACGTCCAGAAATGTTTGAAGCTACTGACTGAATGAAAGGAGCTGGCATCTCACTCTCTTTGAATCTTCTTTATCATGCTAGGATTAGCAGGAAAAAGCAAAAAATTTCAGAATTGCACCTTGCAATGTGGAGATATTACTGTTTGTGCATTTACAATATTCATTGATTTTTGCCATTGAAAAACATCATGTTACTCATATACCAGAAATGTTTGAAGCTACTGACTGAATGAAAGGAGCTGGCATCTCACTCTCTTTGAATCTTCTTTATCATGCTAGGTTTAGCAGGAAAAAGCAAAAAATTTCAGAATTGCACCTTGCAATGTGGAGATATTACTGTTTGTGCATTTACAATATTCATTGATTTTTGCCATTGAAAAACGTCCAGAAATGTTTGAAGCTACTGACTGAATGAAAGGAGCTGGCATCTCACTCTCTTTGAATCTTCTTTATCATGCTAGGATTAGCAGGAAAAAGCAAAAAATTTCAGAATTGCACCTTGCAATGTGGAGATATTACTGTTTGTGCATTTACAATATTCATTGATTTTTGCCATTGAAAAACATCATGTTACTCATATACCAGAAATGTTTGAAGCTACTGACTGAATGAAAGGAGCTGGCATCTCACTCTCTTTGAATCTTCTTTACCATGCTAGGTTTAGCAGGAAAAAGCAAAAAATTTCAGAATTGCACCTTGCAATGTGGAGATATTACTGTTTGTGCATTTACAATATTCATTGATTTTTGCCATTGAAAAACGTCCAGAAATGTTTGAAGCTACTGACTGAATGAAAGGAGCAGGCATCTCACTCTCTTTGAATCTTCTTTATCATGCTAGGATTAGCAGGAAAAAGCAAAAAATTTCAGAATTGCACCTTGCAATGTGGAGATATTACTGTTTGTGCATTTACAATATTCATTGATTATTGCCATTGAAAAACGTCCAGAAATGTTTGAAGCTACTGACTGAATGAAAGGAGCTGGCATGTCACTCTCTTTGAATCTTCTTTATCATGCTAGGATTAGCAGGAAAAAGCAAAAAATTTCAGAATTGCACCTTGCAATGTGGAGATATTACTGTTTGTGCATTTACAATATTCATTGATTTTTGCCATTGAAAAACGTCCAGAAATGTTTGAAGCTACTGACTGAATGAAAGGAGCTGGCATCTCACTCTCTTTGAATCTTCTTTATCATGCTAGGATTAGCAGGAAAAAGCAAAAAATTTCAGAATTGCACCTTGCAATGTGGAGATATTACTGTTTGTGCATTTACAATATTCATTGATTTTTGCCATTGAAAAACATCATGTTACTCATATACCAGAAATGTTTGAAGCTACTGACTGAATGAAAGGAGCTGGCATCTCACTCTCTTTGAATCTTCTTTATCATGCTAGGTTTAGCAGGAAAAAGCAAAAAATTTCAGAATTGCACCTTGCAATGTGGAGATATTACTGTTTGTGCATTGACAATATTCATTGATTTTTGCCATTGAAAAACATCATGTTATTCATATACCAGAAATGTTTGAAGCTACTGACTGAATGAAAGGAGCCGGCATCTCACTCTCTTTGAATCTTCTTTATCATGCTAGGATTAGCAGGAAAAAGCAAAAAATTTCAGAATTGCACCTTGCAATGTGGAGATATTACTGTTTGTGCATTTACAATATTCATTGATTTTTGCCATTGAAAAACATCATGTTATTCATATACCAGAAATGTTTGAAGCTACTGACTGAATGAAAGGAGCTGGCATCTCACTCTCTTTGAATCTTCTTTATCATGCTAGGATTAGCAGGAAAAAGCAAAAAATTTCAGAATTGCACCTTGCAATGTGGAGATATTACTGTTTGTGCATTTACAATATTCATTGATTTTTGCCATTGAAAAACGTCCAGAAATGTTTGAAGCTACTGACTGAATGAAAGGAGCTGGCATCTCACTCTCTTTGAATCTTCTTTATCATGCTAGGATTAGCAGGAAAAAGCAAAAAATTTCAGAATTGCACCTTGCAATGTGGAGATATTACTGTTTGTGCATTTACAATATTCATTGATTTTTGCCATTGAAAAACATCATGTTACTCATATACCAGAAATGTTTGAAGCTACTGACTGAATGAAAGGAGCTGGCATCTCACTCTCTTTGAATCTTCTTTACCATGCTAGGTTTAGCAGGAAAAAGCAAAAAATTTCAGAATTGCACCTTGCAATGTGGAGATATTACTGTTTGTGCATTTACAATATTCATTGATTTTTGCCATTGAAAAACGTCCAGAAATGTTTGAAGCTACTGACTGAATGAAAGGAGCAGGCATCTCACTCTCTTTGAATCTTCTTTATCATGCTAGGATTAGCAGGAAAAAGCAAAAAATTTCAGAATTGCACCTTGCAATGTGGAGATATTACTGTTTGTGCATTTACAATATTCATTGATTTTTGCCATTGAAAAACGTCCAGAAATGTTTGAAGCTACTGACTGAATGAAAGGAGCTGGCATGTCACTCTCTTTGAATCTTCTTTATCATGCTAGGATTAGCAGGAAAAAGCAAAAAATTTCAGAATTGCACCTTGCAATGTGGAGATATTACTGTTTGTGCATTTACAATATTCATTGATTTTTGCCATTGAAAAACGTCCAGAAATGTTTGAAGCTACTGACTGAATGAAAGGAGCTGGCATCTCACTCTCTTTGAATCTTCTTTATCATGCTAGGATTAGCAGGAAAAAGCAAAAAATTTCAGAATTGCACCTTGCAATGTGGAGATATTACTGTTTGTGCATTTACAATATTCATTGATTTTTGCCATTGAAAAACATCATGTTACTCATATACCAGAAATGTTTGAAGCTACTGACTGAATGAAAGGAGCTGGCATCTCACTCTCTTTGAATCTTCTTTATCATGCTAGGTTTAGCAGGAAAAAGCAAAAAATTTCAGAATTGCACCTTGCAATGTGGAGATATTACTGTTTGTGCATTTACAATATTCATTGATTTTTGCCATTGAAAAACGTCCAGAAATGTTTGAAGCTACTGACTGAATGAAAGGAGCAGGCATCTCACTCTCTTTGAATCTTCTTTATCATGCTAGGATTAGCAGGAAAAAGCAAAAAATTTCAGAATTGCACCTTGCAATGTGGAGATATTACTGTTTGTGCATTTACAATATTCATTGATTTTTGCCATTGAAAAACGTCCAGAAATGTTTGAAGCTACTGACTGAATGAAAGGAGCGAAAGGAGCTGGCATCTCACTCTCTTTGAATCTTCTTTATCATGCTAGGATTAGCAGGAAAAAGCAAAAAATTTCAGAATTGCACCTTGCAATGTGGAGATATTACTGTTTGTGCATTTACAATATTCATTGATTTTTGCCATTGAAAAACATCCAGAAATGTTTGAAGCTACTGACTGAATGAAAGGAGCTGGCATCTCACCCTATTTGAATCTTCTTTATCATGCTAGGATTAGCAGGAAAAAGCAAAAAATTTCAGAATTGCACCTTGCAATGTGGAGATATTACTGTTTGTGCAATTACAATATTCATTGATTTTTGCCATTGAAAAACATCATGTTATTCATATCCAGAAATGTTTGAAGCTACTGACTGAATGAAAGGAGCTGGCATCTCACTCTCTTTGAATCTTCTTTATCATGCTAGGATTAGCAGGAAAAAGCAAAAAATTTCAGAATTGCACCTTGCAATGTGGAGATATTGCTGTTTGTGCATTTACAATATTCATTGATTTTTGCCATTGAAAAACGTCCAGAAATGTTTGAAGCTACTGACTGAATGAAAGGAGCTGGCATCTCACTCTCTTTGAATCTTCTTTATCATGCTAGGATTAGCAGGAAAAAGCAAAAAATTTCAGAATTGCACCTTGCAATGTGGAGATATTACTGATTGTGCATTTACAATATTCATTGATTTTTGCCATTGAAAAACATCCAGAAATGTTTGAAGCTACTGACTGAATGAAAGGAGCTGGCATCTCACTCTCTTTGAATCTTCTTTATCATGCTAGGATTAGCAGGAAAAAGCAAAAAATTTCAGAATTGCACCTTGCAATGTGGAGATATTACTGTTTGTGCATTTACAATATTCATTGATTTTTGCCATTGAAAAACGTCAGAAATGTTTGAAGCTACTGACTGAATGAAAGGAGCGGCATCTCACTCTCTTTGAATCTTCTTTATCATGCTAGGATTAGCAGGAAAAAGCAAAAAAATTCAGAATTGCACCTTGCAATGTGGAGATATTACTGTTTGTGCATTTACAATATTCATTGATTTTTGCCATTGAAAAACATCATGTTATTCATATACCAGAAATGTTTGAAGCTACTGACTGAATGAAGGAGCTGGCATCTCACTCTCTTTGAATCTCTTTATCATGCTAGGATTAGCAGGAAAAAGCAAAAAATTTCAGAATTGCACCTTGCAATGTGGAGATATTACAGTTTGTGCATTTACAATATTCATTGATTTTTGCCATTGAAAAACGTCCAGAAATGTTTTAAGCTACTGACTGAATGAAAGGAGCTGGCATCTCACTCTCTTTGAATCTTCTTTATCATGCTAGGATTAGCAGGAAAAGCAAAAAATTTCAGAATTGCACCTTGCAATGTGGAGATATTACTGTTTGTGCATTTACAATATTCATTGATTTTTGCCATTGAAAACGTCCAGAAATGTTTGAAGCTACTGACTGAATGAAAGGAGCTGGCATCTCACTCTCTTTGAATCTTCTTTATCATGCTAGGATTAGCAGGAAAAAGCAAAAAAATTCAGAATTGCACCTTGCAATGTGGAGATATTACTGTTTGTGCATTTACAATATTCATTGATTTTTGCCATTGAAAAACGTCCAGAAATGTTTGAAGCTACTGACTGAATGAAAGGAGCTGGCATCTCACTCTCTTTGAATCTTCTTTATCATGCTAGGATTAGCAGGAAAAAGCAAAAAATTTCAGAATTGCACCATGCAATGTGGAGATATTACTGTTTGTGCATTTACAATATTCATTGATTTTTGCCATTGAAAACGTCCAGAAATGTTTGAAGCTACTGACTGAATGAAAGGAGCTGGCATCTCACTCTCTTTGAATCTTCTTTATCATGCTAGGATTAGCAGGAAAAATCAAAAATGTAAGAATTGCACCTTGCAATGTGGAGATATTACTGTTTGTGCATTTACAATATTCATTGATTTTTGCCATTGAAAAACATCATGTTATTCATATACCAGAAATGTTTGAAGCTACTGACTGAATGAAAGGAGCTGGCATCTCACTCTCTTTGAATCTTCTTTATCATGCTAGGATTAGCAGGAAAAAGCAAAAAATTTCAGAATTGCACCTTGCAATGTGGAGATATTACTGTTTGTGCATTTACAATATTCATTGATTTTTGCCATTGAAAAACATCATGTTATTCATATACCAGAAATGTTTGAAGCTACTGACTGAATGAAAGGAGCTGGCATCTCACTCTTTTGAATCTTCTTTATCATGCTAGGATTAGCAGGAAAAAGCAAAAAATTTCAGAATTGCACCTTGCAATGTGGAGATATTACTGTTTGTGCATTGACAATATTCATTGATTTTGCCATTGAAAAACATCATGTTATTCATATACCAGAAATGTTTGAAGCTACTGACTGAATGAAAGGAGCCGGCATCTCACTCTCTTTGAATCTTCTTTATCATGCTAGGATTAGCAGGAAAAAGCAAAAAATTTCAGAATTGCACCTTGCAATGTGGAGATATTACTGTTTGTGCATTTACAATATTCATTGATTTTTGCCATTGAAAAACATCATGTTATTCATATACCAGAAATGTTTGAAGCTACTGACTGAATGAAAGGAGCTGGCATCTCACTCTCTTTGAATCTTCTTTATCATGCTAGGATTAGCAGGAAAAAGCAAAAAATTTCAGAATTGCACCTTGCAATGTGGAGATATTACTGTTTGTGCATTTACAATATTCATTGATTTTTGCCATTGAAAAACGTCCAGAAATGTTTGAAGCTACTGACTGAATGAAAGGAGCTGGCATCTCACTCTCTTTGAATCTTCTTTATCATGCTAGGATTAGCAGGAAAAAGCAAAAAATTTCAGAATTGCACCTTGCAATGTGGAGATATTACTGTTTGTGCATTTACAATATTCATTGATTTTTGCCATTGAAAAACGTCCAGAAATGTTTGAAGCTACTGACTGAATGAAAGGAGCTGGCATGTCACTCTCTTTGAATCTTCTTTATCATGCTAGGATTAGCAGGAAAAAGCAAAAAATTTCAGAATTGCACCTTGCAATGTGGAGATATTACTGTTTGTGCATTTACAATATTCATTGATTTTTGCCATTGAAAAACGTCCAGAAATGTTTGAAGCTACTGACTGAATGAAAGGAGCTGGCATCTCACTCTCTTTGAATCTTCTTTATCATGCTAGGATTAGCAGGAAAAAGCAAAAAATTTCAGAATTGCACCTTGCAATGTGGAGATATTACTGTTTGTGCATTTACAATATTCATTGATTTTTGCCATTGAAAAACATCATGTTACTCATATACCAGAAATGTTTGAAGCTACTGACTGAATGAAAGGAGCTGGCATCTCACTCTCTTTGAATCTTCTTTATCATGCTAGGTTTAGCAGGAAAAAGCAAAAAATTTCAGAATTGCACCTTGCAATGTGGAGATATTACTGTTTGTGCATTTACAATATTCATTGATTTTTGCCATTGAAAAACGTCCAGAAATGTTTGAAGCTACTGACTGAATGAAAGGAGCAGGCATCTCACTCTCTTTGAATCTTCTTTATCATGCTAGGATTAGCAGGAAAAAGCAAAAAATTTCAGAATTGCACCTTGCAATGTGGAGATATTACTGTTTGTGCATTTACAATATTCATTGATTTTTGCCATTGAAAAACATCATGTTATTCATATACCAGAAATGTTTGAAGCTACTGACTTAATGAAAGGAGCTGGCATCTCACTCTCTTTGAATCTTCTTTATCATGCTAGGATTAGCAGGAAAAAGCAAAAAATTTCAGAATTGCACCTTGCAATGTGGAGATATTACTGTTTGTGCATTTACAATATTCATTGATTTTTGCCATTGAAAAACGTCCAGAAATGTTTGAAGCTACTGACTGAATGAAAGGAGCTGGCATCTCACTCTCTTTGTATCTTCTTTATCATGCTAGGATTAGCAGGAAAAAGCAAAAAATTTCAGAATTGCACCTTGCAATGTGGAGATATTACTGTTTGTGCATTTACAATATTCATTGATTTTTGCCATTGAAAAACGTCCAGAAATGTTTGAAGCTACTGACTGAATGAAAGGAGCTGGCATCTCACCCTATTTGAATCTTCTTTATCATGCTAGGATTAGCAGAAAAAAGCAAAAAATTTCAGAATTGCACCTTGCAATGTGGAGATATTACTGTTTGTGCATTTACAATATTCATTGATTTTTGCCATTGAAAAACATCATGTTATTCATATACCAGAAATGTTTGAAGCTACTGACTGAATGAAAGGAGCTGGCATCTCACTCTCTTTGAATCTTCTTTATCATGCTAGGATTAGCAGGAAAAAGCAAAAAATTTCAGAATTGCACCTTGCAATGTGGAGATATTACTGTTTGTGCATTTACAATATTCATTGATTTTTGCCATTGAAAAACGTCCAGAAATGTTTGAAGCTACTGACTGAATGAAAGGAGCTGGCATCTCACTCTCTTTGAATCTTCTTTATCATGCTAGGATTAGCAGGAAAAAGCAAAAAATTTCAGAATTGCACCTTGCAATGTGGAGATATTACTGTTTGTGCATTTACAATATTCATTGATTTTTGCCATTGAAAAACATCCAGAAATGTTTGAAGCTACTGACTGAATGAAAGGAGCTGGCATCTCACTCTCTTTGAATCTTCTTTATCATGCTAGGATTAGCAGGAAAAAGCAAAAAATTTCAGAATTGCACCTTGCAATGTGGAGATATTACTGTTTGTGCATTTACAATATTCATTGATTTTTGCCATTGAAAAACGTCCAGAAATGTTTGAAGCTACTGACTGAATGAAAGGAGCTGGCATCTCACTCTCTTTGAATCTTCTTTATCATGCTAGGATTAGCAGGAAAAAGCAAAAAATTTCAGAATTGCACCTTGCAATGTGGAGATATTACTGTTTGTGCATTTACAATATTCATTGATTTTTGCCATTGAAAAACATCATGTTATTCATATACCAGAAATGTTTGAAGCTACTGACTGAATGAAAGGAGCTGGCATCTCACTCTCTTTGAATCTTCTTTATCATGCTAGGATTAGCAGGAAAAAGCAAAAAATTTCAGAATTGCACCTTGCAATGTGGAGATATTACAGTTTGTGCATTTACAATATTCATTGATTTTTGCCATTGAAAAACGTCCAGAAATGTTTTAAGCTACTGACTGAATGAAAGGAGCTGGCATCTCACTCTCTTTGAATCTTCTTTATCATGCTAGGATTAGCAGGAAAAAGCAAATAATTTCAGAATTGCACCTTGCAATGTGGAGATATTACTGTTTGTGCATTTACAATATTCATTGATTTTTGCCATTGAAAAACGTCCAGAAATGTTTGAAGCTACTGACTGAATGAAAGGAGCTGGCATCTCACTCTCTTTGAATCTTCTTTATCATGCTAGGATTAGCAGGAAAAGGCAAAAAATTTCAGAATTGCACCTTGCAATGTGGAGATATTACTGTTTGTGCATTTACAATATTCATTGATTTTTGCCATTGAAAAACGTCCAGAAATGTTTGAAGCTACTGACTGAATGAAAGGAGCTGGCATCTCACTCTCTTTGAATCTTCTTTATCATGCTAGGGTTAGCAGGAAAAAGCAAAAAATTTCAGAATTGCACCTTGCAATGTGGAGATATTACTGTTTGTGCATTTACAATATTCATTGATTTTTGCCATTGAAAAACGTCCAGAAATGTTTGAAGCTACTGACTGAATGAAAGGAGCTGGCATCTCACTCTCTTTGAATCTTCTTTATCATGCTAGGATTAGCAGGAAAAATCAAAAAATTTCAGAATTGCACCTTGCAATGTGGAGATATTACTGTTTGTGCATTTACAATATTCATTGATTTTTGCCATTGAAAAACATCATGTTATTCATATACCAGAAATGTTTGAAGCTACTGACTGAATGAAAGGAGCTGGCATCTCACTCTCTTTGAATATTCTTTATCATGCTAGGATTAGCAGGAAAAAGCAAAAAATTTCAGAATTGCACCTTGCAATGTGGAGATATTACTGTTTGTGCATTTACAATATTCATTGATTTTTGCCATTGAAAAACATCATGTTATTCATATACCAGAAATGTTTGAAGCTACTGACTGAATGAAAGGAGCTGGCATCTCACTTTTTTTGAATCTTCTTTATCATGCTAGGATTAGCAGGAAAAAGCAAAAAATTTCAGAATTGCACCTTGCAATGTGGAGATATTACTGTTTGTGCATTGACAATATTCATTGATTTTTGCCATTGAAAAACATCATGTTATTCATATACCAGAAATGTTTGAAGCTACTGACTGAATGAAAGGAGCCGGCATCTCACTCTCTTTGAATCTTCTTTATCATGCTAGGATTAGCAGGAAAAAGCAAAAAATTTCAGAATTGCACCTTGCAATGTGGAGATATTACTGTTTGTGCATTTACAATATTCATTGATTTTTGCCATTGAAAAACGTCCAGAAATGTTTGAAGCTACTGACTGAATGAAAGGAGCTGGCATCTCACTCTCTTTGAATCTTCTTTATCATGCTAGGATTAGCAGGAAAAAGCAAAAAATTTCAGAATTGCACCTTGCAATGTGGAGATATTACTGTTTGTGCATTTACAATATTCATTGATTTTTGCCATTGAAAAACATCATGTTATTCATATACCAGAAATGTTTGAAGCTACTGACTGAATGAAAGGAGCTGGCATCTCACTCTCTTTGAATCTTCTTTATCATGCTAGGATTAGCAGGAAAAAGCAAAAAATTTCAGAATTGCACCTTGCAATGTGGAGATATTACTGTTTGTGCATTTACAATATTCATTGATTTTTTGCCATTGAAAAACGTACAGAAATGTTTGAAGCTACTGACTGAATGAAAGGAGCTGGCATCTCATTCTCTTTGAAACTTCTTTATCATGCTAGGATTAGCAGGAAAAAGCAAAAAATTTCAGAATTGCACCTTGCAATGTGGAGATATTACTGTTTGTGCATTTACAATATTCATTGATTTTTGCCATTGAAAAACATCATGTTATTCATATACCAGAAATGTTTGAAGCTACTGACTGAATGAAAGGAGCTGGCATCTCACTCTCTTTGAATCTTCTTTATCATGCTAGGATTAGCAGGAATAAGCAAAAAATTTCAGAATTGCACCTTGCAATGTGGAGATATTACTGTTTGTGCATTTACAATATTCATTGATTTTTGCCATTGAAAAACGTCCAGAAATGTTTGAAGCTACTGACTGAATGAAAGGAGCTGGCGTCTCACTCTCTTTGAATCTTCTTTATCATGCTAGGATTAGCAGGAAAAAGCAAAAAATTTCAGAATTGCACCTTGCAATGTGGAGATATTACTGTTTGTGCATTTACAATATTCATTGATTTTTGCCATTGAAAAACGTCCAGAAATGTTTGAAGCTACTGACTGAATGAAAGGAGCTGCATCTCACTCTCTTTGAATCTTCTTTATCATGCTAGGATTAGCAGGAAAAAGCAAAAAATTTCAGAATTGCACCTTGCAATGTGGAGATATTACTGTTTGTGCATTTACAATATTCATTGATTTTTGCCATTGAAAAACGTCCAGAAATGTTTGAAGCTACTGACTGAATGAAAGGAGCTGGCATCTCACTCTCTTTGAATCTTCTTTATCATGCTAGGATTAGCAGGAAAAAGCAAAAAATTTCAGAATTGCACCTTGCAATGTGGAGATATTACTGTTTGTGCATTTACAATATTCATTGATTTTTGCCATTGAAAAACATCCAGAAATGTTTGAAGCTACTGACTGAATGAAAGGAGCTGGCATCTCACTCTCTTTGAATCTTCTTTATCATGCTAGGATTAGCAGGAAAAAGCAAAAAATTTCAGAATTGCACCTTGCAATGTGGAGATATTACTGTTTGTGCATTTACAATATTCATTGATTTTTGCCATTGAAAAACATCATGTTATTCATATACCAGAAATGTTTGAAGCTACTGACTGAATGAAAGGAGCTGGCATCTCACTCTCTTTGAATCTTCTTTATCATGCTAGGATTAGCAGGAAAAAGCAAAAATTTCAGAATTGCACCTTGCAATGTGGAGATATTACTCTTTGTGCATTTACAATATTCATTGATTTTTGCCATTGAAAAACGTCCAGAAATGTTTGAAGCTACTGACTGAATGAAAGGAGCTGGCATCTCACTCTCTTTGAATCTTCTTTATCATGCTAGGATTAGCAGGAAAAAGCAAAAAATTTCAGAATTGCACCTTGCAATGTGGAGATATTACTGTTTGCGCATTTACAATATTCATTGATTTTTGCCATTGAAAAACATCATGTTATTCATATACCAGAAATGTTTGAAGCTACTGACTGAATGAAAGGAGCTGGCATCTCACTCTCTTTGAATCTTCTTTATCATGCTAGGATTAGCAGGAAAAAGCAAAAAATTTCAGAATTGCACCTTGCAATGTGGAGATATTACTGTTTGTGCATTTACAATATTCATTGATTTTTGCCATTGAAAAACATCCAGAAATGTTTGAAGCTACTGACTGAATGAAAGGAGCTGGCATCTCACTCTCTTTGAATCTTCTTTATCATGCTAGGATTAGCAGGAAAAAGCAAAAAATTTCAGAATTGCACCTTGCAATGTGGAGATATTACTGTTTGTGCATTTACAATATTCGTTGATTTTTGCCATTGAAAAACGTCCAGAAATGTTTGAAGCTACTGACTGAATGAAAGGAGCTGGCATCTCACTCTCTTTGAATCTTCTTTATCATGCTAGGATTAGCAGGAAAAAGCAAAAAATTTCAGAATTGCACCTTGCAATGTGGAGATATTACTGTTTGTGCATTTACAATATTCATTGATTTTTGCCATTGAAAAACGTCCAGAAATGTTTGAAGCTACTGACTGAATGAAAGGAGCTGGCATCTCACTCTCTTTGAATCTTCTTTATCATGCTAGGATTAGCAGGAATAAGCAAAAAATTTCAGAATTGCACCTTGCAATGTGGAGATATTACTGTTTGTGCATTTACAATATTCATTGATTTTTGCCATTGAAAAACATCATGTTATTCATATACCAGAAATGTTTGAAGCTACTGACTGAATGAAAGGAGCTGGCATCTCACTCTCTTTGAATCTTCTTTATCATGCTAGGATTAGTAGGAAAAAGCAAAAAATTTCAGAATTGCACCTTGCAATGTGGAGATATTACTGTTTGTGCATTTACAATATTCATTGATTTTTGCCATTGAAAAACGTCCAGAAATGTTTGAAGCTACTGACTGAATGAAAGGAGCTGGCATCTCACTCTCTTTGAATCTTCTTTATCATGCTAGGATTAGCAGGAAAAAGCAAAAAATTTCAGAATTGCACCTTGCAATGTGGAGATATTACTGTTTGTGCATTTACAATATTCATTGATTTTTGCCATTGAAAAACGTCCAGAAATGTTTGAAGCTACTGACTGAATGAAAGGAGCTGGCATCTCACTCTCTTTGAATCTTCTTTATCATGCTAGGATTAGCAGGAAAAAGCAAAAAATTTCAGAATTGCACCTTGCAATGTGGAGATATTACTGTTTGTGCATTTACAATATTCATTGATTTTTGCCAATGAAAAACGTCCAGAAATGTTTGAAGCTACTGACTGAATGAAAGGAGCTGGCATCTCACTCTCTTTGAATCTTCTTTATCATGCTAGGATTAGCAGGAAAAAGCAAAAAATTTCAGAATTGCACCTTACAATGTGGAGATATTACTGTTTGTGCATTTACAATATTCATTGATTTTTGACATTGAAAAACATCCAGAAATGTTTGAAGCTACTGACTGAATGAAAGGAGCTGGCATCTCACTCTCTTTGAATCTTCTTTTTCATGCTAGGATTAGCAGGAAAAAGCAAAAAATTTCAGAATTGCACCTTGCAATGTGGAGATATTACTGTTTGTGCATTTACAATATTCATTGATTTTTGCCATTGAAAAACGTCCAGAAATGTTTGAAGCTACTGACTGAATGAAAGGAGCTGGCATCTCACTCTCTTTGAATCTTCTTTATCATGCTAGGATTAGCAGGAAAAAGCAAAAAATTTCAGAATTGCACCTTGCAATGTGGAGATATTACTGTTTGTGCATTTACAATATTCGTTGATTTTTGCCATTGAAAAACGTCCAGAAATGTTTGAAGCTACTGACTGAATGAAAGGAGCTGGCATCTCACTCTCTTTGAATCTTCTTTATCATGCTAGGATTAGCAGGAAAAGCAAAAAATTTCAGAATTGCATCTTGCAATGTGGAGATATTACTGTTTGTGCATTTACAATTTTCATTGATTTTTGCCATTGAAAAACGTCCAGAAATGTTTGAAGCTACTGACTGAATGAAAGGAGCTGGCATCTCACTCTCTTTGAATCTTCTTTATCATGCTAGGATTAGCAGGAAAAAGCAAAAAATTTCAGAATTGCACCTTGCAATGTGGAGATATTACTGTTTGTGCATTTACAATATTCATTGATTTTTGCCATTGAAAAACATCATGTTATTCATATACCAGAAATGTTTGAAGCTACTGACTGAATGAAAGGAGCTGGCATCTCACTCTCTTTGAATCTTCTTTATCATGCTAGGATTAGCAGGAAAAAGCAAAAAATTTCAGAATTGCACCTTGCAATGTGGAGATATTACTGTTTGTGCATTTACAATATTCATTGATTTTTGCCATTGAAAAACATCCAGAAATGTTTGAAGCTACTGACTGAATGAAAGGAGCTGGCATCTCACTCTCTTTGAATCTTCTTTATCATGCTAGGATTAGCAGGAAAACGCAAAAAAATTCAGAATTGCACCTTGCAATGTGGAGATATTACTGTTTGTGCATTTACAATATTCATTGATTTTTGCCATTGAAAAACGTCCAGAAATGTTTGAAGCTACAGACTGAATGAAAGGAGCTGGCATCTCACTCTCTTTGAATCTTCTTTATCATGCTAGGATCAGCAGGAAAAAGCAAAAAATTTCAGAATTGCACCTTGCAATGTGGAGATATTACTGTTTGTGCATTTACAATATCCATTGATTTTTGCCATTGTAAAACATCATGTTATTCATATACCAGAAATGTTTGAAGCTACTGACTGAATGAAAGGAGCTGGCATCTCACTCTCTTTGAATCTTCTTTATCATGCTAAGAGGAGCAGGAAAAAGCAAAAAATTTCAGAATTGCACCTTGCAATGTGGAGATATTACTGTTTGTGCATTTACAATATTCATTGATTTTTGCCATTGAAAAACATCCAGAAATGTTTGAAGCTACTGACTGAATGAAAGGAGCTGGCATCTCACTCTCTTTGAATCTTCTTTATCATGCTAGTATTAGCAGGAAAAAGCAAAAAAATTCAGAATTGCACCTTGCAATGTGGAGATATTACTGTTTGTGCATTTACAATATTCATTGATTTTTGCCATTGAAAAACGTCCAGAAATGTTTGAAGCTACTGACTGAATGAAAGGAGCTGGCATCTCACTCTCTTTGAATCTTCTTTATCATGCTAGGATTAGCAGGAAAAAGCAAAAAATTTCAGAATTGCACCTTGCAATGTGGAGATATTACTGTTTGTGCATTTACAATATTCATTGATTTTTGCCATTGAAAAACGTCCAGAAATGTTTGAAGCTACTGACTGAATGAAAGGAGCTGGCATATCACTCTCTTTGAATCTTCTTTATCATGCTAGGATTAGCAGGAAAAAGGAAAAAATTTCAGAATTGCACCTTGCAATGTGGAGATATTACTGTTTGTGCATTTACAATATTCATTGATTTTTGCCATTGAAAAACATCATGTTATTCATATACCAGAAATGTTTGAAGCTACTGACTGAATGAAAGGAGCTGGCATCTCACTCTCTTTGAATCTTCTTTATCATGCTAGGATTAGCAGGAAAAAGCAAAAAATTTCAGAATTGCACCTTGCAATGTGGAGATATTACTGTTTGTGCATTTACAATATTCATTGATTTTTGCCATTGAAAAACGTCCAGAAATGTTTGAAGCTACTGACTGAATGAAAGGAACTGGCATCTCCCTCTCTTTGAATCTTCTTTATGATGCTAGGATTAGCAGGAAAAAGCAAAAAATTTCAGAATTGCACCTTGCAATGTGGAGATATTACTGTTTGTGCATTTACAATATTCATTGATTTTTGCCATTGAAAAACGTCCAGAAATGTTTGAAGCTACTGACTGAATGAAAGGAGCTGGCATCTCACTCTCTTTGAATCTTCTTTATCATGCTAGGATTAGCAGGAAAAAGCAAAAAATTTCAGAATTGCACCTTGCAATGTGGAGATATTACTGTTTGTGCATTTACAATATTCATTGATTTTTGCCATTGAAAAACATCATGTTATTCATATACCAGAAATGTTTGAAGCTACTGACTGAATGAAAGGAGCTGGCATCTCACTCTCTTTGAATCTTCTTTATCATGCTAGGATTAGCAGGAATAAGCAAAAAATTTCAGAATTGCACCTTGCAATGTGGAGATATTACTGTTTGTGCATTTACAATATTCATTGATTTTTGCCATTGAAAAACGTCCAGAAATGTTTGAAGCTACTGACTGAATGAAAGGAGCTGGCGTCTCACTCTCTTTGAATCTTCTTTATCATGCTAGGATTAGCAGGAAAAAGCAAAAAATTTCAGAATTGCACCTTGCAATGTGGAGATATTACTGTTTGTGCATTTACAATATTCATTGATTTTTGCCATTGAAAAACGTCCAGAAATGTTTGAAGCTACTGACTGAATGAAAGGAGCTGCATCTCACTCTCTTTGAATCTTCTTTATCATGCTAGGATTAGCAGGAAAAAGCAAAAAATTTCAGAATTGCACCTTGCAATGTGGAGATATTACTGTTTGTGCATTTACAATATTCATTGATTTTTGCCATTGAAAAACATCATGTTATTCATATACCAGAAATGTTTGAAGCTACTGACTGAATGAAAGGAGCTGGCATCTCACTCTCTTTGAATCTTCTTTATCATGCTAGGATTAGCAGGAAAAAGCAAAAATTTCAGAATTGCACCTTGCAATGTGGAGATATTACTGTTTGTGCATTTACAATATTCATTGATTTTTGCCATTGAAAAACGTCCAGAAATGTTTGAAGCTACTGACTGAATGAAAGGAGCTGGCATCTCACTCTCTTTGAATCTTCTTTATCATGCTAGGATTAGCAGGAAAAAGCAAAAAATTTCAGAATTGCACCTTGCAATGTGGAGATATTACTGTTTGTGCATTTACAATATTCATTGATTTTTGCCATTGAAAAACATCATGTTATTCATATACCAGTAATGTTTGAAGCTACTGACTGAATGAAAGGAGCTGGCATCTCACTCTCCTTGAATCTTCTTTATCATGCTAGGATTAGCAGGAAAAAGCAAACAATTTCAGAATTGCACCTTGCAATGTGGAGATATTACTGTTTGTGCATTTACAATATTCATTGATTTTTGCCATTGAAAAACATCCAGAAATGTTTGAAGCTACTGACTGAATGAAAGGAGCTGGCATCTCACTCTCTTTGAATCTTCTTTATCATGCCAGGATTAGCAGGAAAAAGCAAAAAATTTCAGAATTGCACCTTGCAATGTGGAGATATTACTGTTTGTGCATTTACAATATTCATTGATTTTTGCCATTGAAAAACGTCCAGAAATGTTTGAAGCTACTGACTGAATGAAAGGAGCTGGCATCTCACTCTCTTTGAATCTTCTTTATCATGCTAGGATTAGCAGGAAAACGCAAAAAATTTCAGAATTGCACCTTGCAATGTGGAGATATTACTGTTTGTGCATTTACAATATTCGTTGATTTTTGCCATTGAAAAACGTCCAGAAATGTTTGAAGCTACTGACTGAATGAAAGGAGCTGGCATCTCACTCTCTTTGAATCTTCTTTATCATGCTAGGATTAGCAGGAATAAGCAAAAAATTTCAGAATTGCACCTTGCAATGTGGAGATATTACTGTTTGTGCATTTACAATATTCATTGATTTTTGCCATTGAAAAACGTCCAGAAATGTTTGAAGCTACTGACTGAATGAAAGGAGCTGGCGTCTCACTCTCTTTGAATCTTCTTTATCATGCTAGGATTAGCAGGAAAAAGCAAAAAATTTCAGAATTGCACCTTGCAATGTGGAGATATTACTGTTTGTGCATTTACAATATTCATTGATTTTTGCCATTGAAAAACGTCCAGAAATGTTTGAAGCTACTGACTGAATGAAAGGAGCTGCATCTCACTCTCTTTGAATCTTCTTTATCATGCTAGGATTAGCAGGAAAAAGCAAAAAATTTCAGAATTGCACCTTGCAATGTGGAGATATTACTGTTTGTGCATTTACAATATTCATTGATTTTTGCCATTGAAAAACATCATGTTATTCATATACCAGAAATGTTTGAAGCTACTGACTGAATGAAAGGAGCTGGCATCTCACTCTCTTTGAATCTTCTTTATCATGCTAGGATTAGCAGGAAAAAGCAAAAATTTCAGAATTGCACCTTGCAATGTGGAGATATTACTGTTTGTGCATTTACAATATTCATTGATTTTTGCCATTGAAAAACGTCCAGAAATGTTTGAAGCTACTGACTGAATGAAAGGAGCTGGCATCTCACTCTCTTTGAATCTTCTTTATCATGCTAGGATTAGCAGGAAAAAGCAAAAAATTTCAGAATTGCACCTTGCAATGTGGAGATATTACTGTTTGTGCATTTACAATATTCATTGATTTTTGCCATTGAAAAACATCATGTTATTCATATACCAGAAATGTTTGAAGCTACTGACTGAATGAAAGGAGCTGGCATCTCACTCTCCTTGAATCTTCTTTATCATGCTAGGATTAGCAGGAAAAAGCAAAAAATTTCAGAATTGCACCTTGCAATGTGGAGATATTACTGTTTGTGCATTTACAATATTCATTGATTTTTGCCATTGAAAAACATCCAGAAATGTTTGAAGCTACTGACTGAATGAAAGGAGCTGGCATCTCACTCTCTTTGAATCTTCTTTATCATGCCAGGATTAGCAGGAAAAAGCAAAAAATTTCAGAATTGCACCTTGCAATGTGGAGATATTACTGTTTGTGCATTTACAATATTCATTGATTTTTGCCATTGAAAAACGTCCAGAAATGTTTGAAGCTACTGACTGAATGAAAGGAGCTGGCATCTCACTCTCTTTGAATCTTCTTTATCATGCTAGGATTAGCAGGAAAACGCAAAAAATTTCAGAATTGCACCTTGCAATGTGGAGATATTACTGTTTGTGCATTTACAATATTCGTTGATTTTTGCCATTGAAAAACGTCCAGAAATGTTTGAAGCTACTGACTGAATGAAAGGAGCTGGCATCTCACTCTCTTTGAATCTTCTTTATCATGCTAGGATTAGCAGGAAAAAGCAAAAAATTTCAGAATTGCACCTTGCAATGTGGAGATATTACTGTTTGTGCATTTACAATATTCATTGATTTTTGCCATTGAAAAACGTCCAGAAATGTTTGAAGCTACTGACTGAATGAAAGGAGCTGGCATCTCACTCTCTTTGAATCTTCTTTATCATGCTAGGATTAGCAGGAAAAAGCAAAAAATTTCAGAATTGCACCTTGCAATGTGGAGATATTACTGTTTGTGCATTAACAATATTCATTGATTTTTGCCATTGAAAAACATCATGTTATTCATATACCAGAAATGTTTGAAGCTACTGACTGAATGAAAGGAGCTGGCATCTCACTCTCTTTGAATCTTCTTTATCATGCTAGGATTAGCAGGAAAAAGCAAAAAATTTCAGAATTGCACCTTGCAATGTGGAGATATTACTGTTTGTGCATTTACAATATTCATTGATTTTTGCCATTGAAAAACGTCCAGAAATGTTTGAAGCTACTGACTGAATGAAAGGAGCTGGCATCTCACTCTCTTTGAATCTTCTTTATCATGCTAGGATTAGCAGGAAAAAGCAAAATATTTCAGAATTGCACCTTGCAATGTGGAGATATTACTGTTTGTGCATTTACAATATTCATTGATTTTTGCCATTGAAAAACGTCCAGAAATGTTTGAAGCTACTGACTGAATGAAAGGAGCTGGCATCTCACTCTCTTTGAATCTTCTTTATCATGCTAGGATTAGCAGGAAAAAGCAAAAAATTTCAGAATTGCACCTTGCAATGTGGAGATATTACTGTTTGTGCATTTACAATATTCATTGATTTTTGCCAATGAAAAACGTCCAGAAATGTTTGAAGCTACTGACTGAATGAAAGGAGCTGGCATCTCACTCTCTTTGAATCTTCTTTATCATGCTAGGATTAGCAGGAAAAAGCAAAAAATTTCAGAATTGCACCTTTCAATGTGGAGATATTACTGTTTGTGCATTTACAATATTCATTGATTTTTGCCATTGAAAAACGTCCAGAAATGTTTGAAGCTACTGACTGAATGAAAGGAGCTGGCATCTCACTCTCTTTGAATCTTCTTTATCATGCTAGGATTAGCAGGAAAAAGCAAAAAATTTCAGAATTGCACCTTGCAATGTGGAGATATTACTGTTTGTGCATTTACAATATTCATTGATTTTTGCCATTGAAAAACATCATGTTATTCATATACCAGAAATGTTTGAAGCTACTGACTGAATGAAAGGAGCTGGCATCTCACTCTCTTTGAATCTTCTTTATCATGCTAGGATTAGCAGGAAAAAGCAAAAATTTCAGAATTGCACCTTGCAATGTGGAGATATTACTGTTTGTGCATTTACAATATTCATTGATTTTTGCCATTGAAAAACGTCCAGAAATGTTTGAAGCTACTGACTGAATGAAAGGAGCTGGCATCTCACTCTCTTTGAATCTTCTTTATCATGCTAGGATTAGCAGGAAAAAGCAAAAAATTTCAGAATTGCACCTTGCAATGTGGAGATATTACTGTTTGTGCATTTACAATATTCATTGATTTTTGCCATTGAAAAACATCATGTTATTCATATACCAGAAATGTTTGAAGCTACTGACTGAATGAAAGGAGCTGGCATCTCACTCTCTTTGAATCTTCTTTATCATGCTAGGATTAGCAGGAAAAAGCAAAAAATTTCAGAATTGCACCTTGCAATGTGGAGATATTACTGTTTGTGCATTTACAATATTCATTGATTTTTGCCATTGAAAAACATCCAGAAATGTTTGAAGCTATTGACTGAATGAAAGGAGCTGGCATCTCACTCTCTTTGAATCTTCTTTATCATGCTAGGATTAGCAGGAAAAAGCAAAAAATTTCAGAATTGCACCTTGCAATGTGGAGATATTACTGTTTGTGCATTTACAATATTCATTGATTTTTGCCATTGAAAAACGTCCAGAAATGTTTGAAGCTGCTGACTGAATGAAAGGAGCTGGCATCTCACTCTCTTTGAATCTTCTTTATCATGATAGGATTAGCAGGAAAACGCAAAAAATTTCAGAATTGCACCTTGCAATGTGGAGATATTAATGTTTGTGCATTTACAATATTCGTTGATTTTTGCCATTGAAAAACGTCCAGAAATGTTTGAAGCTACTGACTGAATGAAAGGAGCTGGCATCTCACTCTCTTTGAATCTTCTTTATCATGCTAGGATTAGCAGGAAAAAGCAAAAAATTTCAGAATTGCACCTTGCAATGTGGAGATATTACTGTTTGTGCATTTACAATATTCATTGATTTTTGCCATTGAAAAACGTCCAGAAATGTTTGAAGCTACTGACTGAATGAAAGGAGCTGGCATCTCACTCTCTTTGAATCTTCTTTATCATGCTAGGATTAGCAGGAAAAAGCAAAAAATTTCAGAATTGCACCTTGCAATGTGGAGATATTACTGTTTGTGCATTTACAATATTCATTGATTTTTGCCATTGAAAAACGTCCAGAAATGTTTGAAGCTACTGACTGAATGAAAGGAACTGGCATCTCCCTCTCTTTGAATCTTCTTTATGATGCTAGGATTAGCAGGAAAAAGCAAAAAATTTCAGAATTGCACCTTGCAATGTGGAGATATTACTGTTTGTGCATTTACAATATTCATTGATTTTTGCCATTGAAAAACGTCCAGAAATGTTTGAAGCTACTGACTGAATGAAAGGAGCTGGCATCTCACTCTCTTTGAATCTTCTTTATCATGCTAGGATTAGCAGGAAAAAGCAAAAAATTTCAGAATTGCACCTTGCAATGTGGAGATATTACTGTTTGTGCATTTACAATATTCATTGATTTTTGCCATTGAAAAACATCATGTTATTCATATACCAGAAATGTTTGAAGCTACTGACTGAATGAAAGGAGCTGGCATCTCACTCTCTTTGAATCTTCTTTATCATGCTAGGATTAGCAGGAATAAGCAAAAAATTTCAGAATTGCACCTTGCAATGTGGAGATATTACTGTTTGTGCATTTACAATATTCATTGATTTTTGCCATTGAAAAACGTCCAGAAATGTTTGAAGCTACTGACTGAATGAAAGGAGCTGGCGTCTCACTCTCTTTGAATCTTCTTTATCATGCTAGGATTAGCAGGAAAAAGCAAAAAATTTCAGAATTGCACCTTGCAATGTGGAGATATTACTGTTTGTGCATTTACAATATTCATTGATTTTTGCCATTGAAAAACGTCCAGAAATGTTTGAAGCTACTGACTGAATGAAAGGAGCTGCATCTCACTCTCTTTGAATCTTCTTTATCATGCTAGGATTAGCAGGAAAAAGCAAAAAATTTCAGAATTGCACCTTGCAATGTGGAGATATTACTGTTTGTGCATTTACAATATTCATTGATTTTTGCCATTGAAAAACATCATGTTATTCATATACCAGAAATGTTTGAAGCTACTGACTGAATGAAAGGAGCTGGCATCTCACTCTCTTTGAATCTTCTTTATCATGCTAGGATTAGCAGGAAAAAGCAAAAATTTCAGAATTGCACCTTGCAATGTGGAGATATTACTGTTTGTGCATTTACAATATTCATTGATTTTTGCCATTGAAAAACGTCCAGAAATGTTTGAAGCTACTGACTGAATGAAAGGAGCTGGCATCTCACTCTCTTTGAATCTTCTTTATCATGCTAGGATTAGCAGGAAAAAGCAAAAAATTTCAGAATTGCACCTTGCAATGTGGAGATATTACTGTTTGTGCATTTACAATATTCATTGATTTTTGCCATTGAAAAACATCATGTTATTCATATACCAGAAATGTTTGAAGCTACTGACTGAATGAAAGGAGCTGGCATCTCACTCTCTTTGAATCTTCTTTATCATGCTAGGATTAGCAGGAAAAAGCAAACAATTTCAGAATTGCACCTTGCAATGTGGAGATATTACTGTTTGTGCATTTACAATATTCATTGATTTTTGCCATTGAAAAACATCCAGAAATGTTTGAAGCTACTGACTGAATGAAAGGAGCTGGCATCTCACTCTCTTTGAATCTTCTTTATCATGCCAGGATTAGCAGGAAAAAGCAAAAAATTTCAGAATTGCACCTTGCAATGTGGAGATATTACTGTTTGTGCATTTACAATATTCATTGATTTTTGCCATTGAAAAACGTCCAGAAATGTTTGAAGCTACTGACTGAATGAAAGGAGCTGTCATCTCACTCTCTTTGAATCTTCTTTATCATGCTAGGATTAGCAGGAAAACGCAAAAAATTTCAGAATTGCACCTTGCAATGTGGAGATATTACTGTTTGTGCATTTACAATATTCGTTGATTTTTGCCATTGAAAAACGTCCAGAAATGTTTGAAGCTACTGACTGAATGAAAGGAGCTGGCATCTCACTCTCTTTGAATCTTCTTTATCATGCTAGGATTAGCAGGAAAAAGCAAAAAATTTCAGAATTGCACCTTGCAATGTGGAGATATTACTGTTTGTGCATTTACAATATTCATTGATTTTTGCCATTGAAAAACGTCCAGAAATGTTTGAAGCTACTGACTGAATGAAAGGAGCTGGCATCTCACTCTCTTTGAATCTTCTTTATCATGCTAGGATTAGCAGGAAAAAGCAAAAAATTTCAGAATTGCACCTTGCAATGTGGAGATATTACTGTTTGTGCATTAACAATATTCATTGATTTTTGCCATTGAAAAACATCATGTTATTCATATACCAGAAATGTTTGAAGCTACTGACTGAATGAAAGGAGCTGGCATCTCACTCTCTTTGAATCTTCTTTATCATGCTAGGATTAGCAGGAAAAAGCAAAAAATTTCAGAATTGCACCTTGCAATGTGGAGATATTACTGTTTGTGCATTTACAATATTCATTGATTTTTGCCATTGAAAAACGTCCAGAAATGTTTGAAGCTACTGACTGAATGAAAGGAGCTGGCATCTCACTCTCTTTGAATCTTCTTTATCATGCTAGGATTAGCAGGAAAAAGCAAAATATTTCAGAATTGCACCTTGCAATGTGGAGATATTACTGTTTGTGCATTTACAATATTCATTGATTTTTGCCATTGAAAAACGTCCAGAAATGTTTGAAGCTACTGACTGAATGAAAGGAGCTGGCATCTCACTCTCTTTGAATCTTCTTTATCATGCTAGGATTAGCAGGAAAAAGCAAAAAATTTCAGAATTGCACCTTGCAATGTGGAGATATTACTGTTTGTGCATTTACAATATTCATTGATTTTTGCCAATGAAAAACGTCCAGAAATGTTTGAAGCTACTGACTGAATGAAAGGAGCTGGCATCTCACTCTCTTTGAATCTTCTTTATCATGCTAGGATTAGCAGGAAAAAGCAAAAAATTTCAGAATTGCACCTTTCAATGTGGAGATATTACTGTTTGTGCATTTACAATATTCATTGATTTTTGCCATTGAAAAACGTCCAGAAATGTTTGAAGCTACTGACTGAATGAAAGGAGCTGGCATCTCACTCTCTTTGAATCTTCTTTATCATGCTAGGATTAGCAGGAAAAAGCAAAAAATTTCAGAATTGCACCTTGCAATGTGGAGATATTACTGTTTGTGCATTTACAATATTCATTGATTTTTACCATTGAAAAACATCATGTTATTCATATACCAGAAATGTTTGAAGCTACTGACTGAATGAAAGGAGCTGGCATCTCACTCTCTTTGAATCTTCTTTATCATGCTAGGATTAGCAGGAAAAAGCAAAAATTTCAGAATTGCACCTTGCAATGTGGAGATATTACTGTTTGTGCATTTACAATATTCATTGATTTTTGCCATTGAAAAACGTCCAGAAATGTTTGAAGCTACTGACTGAATGAAAGGAGCTGGCATCTCACTCTCTTTGAATCTTCTTTATCATGCTAGGATTAGCAGGAAAAAGCAAAAAATTTCAGAATTGCACCTTGCAATGTGGAGATATTACTGTTTGTGCATTTACAATATTCATTGATTTTTGCCATTGAAAAAAATCATGTTATTCATATACCAGAAATGTTTGAAGCTACTGACTGAATGAAAGGAGCTGGCATCTCACTCTCTTTGAATCTTCTTTATCATGCTAGGATTAGCAGGAAAAAGCAAAAAATTTCAGAATTGCACCTTGCAATGTGGAGATATTACTGTTTGTGCATTTACAATATTCATTGATTTTTGCCATTGAAAAACATCCAGAAATGTTTGAAGCTATTGACTGAATGAAAGGAGCTGGCATCTCACTCTCTTTGAATCTTCTTTATCATGCTAGGATTAGCAGGAAAAAGCAAAAAACTTCAGAATTGCACCTTGCAATGTGGAGATATTACTGTTTGTGCATTTACAATATTCATTGATTTTTGCCATTGAAAAACGTCCAGAAATGTTTGAAGCTGCTGACTGAATGAAAGGAGCTGGCATCTCACTCTCTTTGAATCTTCTTTATCATGCTAGGATTAGCAGGAAAACGCAAAAAATTTCAGAATTGCACCTTGCAATGTGGAGATATTAATGTTTGTGCATTTACAATATTCGTTGATTTTTGCCATTGAAAAACGTCCAGAAATGTTTGAAGCTACTGACTGAATGAAAGGAGCTGGCATCTCACTCTCTTTGAATCTTCTTTATCATGCTAGGATTAGCAGGAAAAAGCAAAAAATTTCAGAATTGCACCTTGCAATGTGGAGATATTACTGTTTGTGCATTTACAATATTCATTGATTTTTGCCATTGAAAAACGTCCAGAAATGTTTGAAGCTACTGACTGAATGAAAGGAGCTGGCATCTCACTCTCTTTGAATCTTCTTTATCATGCTAGGATTAGCAGGAAAAAGCAAAAAATTTCAGAATTGCACCTTGCAATGTGGAGATATTACTGTTTGTGCATTTACAATATTCATTGATTTTTGCCATTGAAAAACATCATGTTATTCATATACCAGAAATGTTTGAAGCTACTGACTGAATGAAAGGAGCTGGCATCTCACTCTCTTTGAATCTTCTTTATCATGCTAGGATTAGCAGGAAAAAGCAAAAAATTTCAGAATTGCACCTTGCAATGTGGAGATATTACTGTTTGTGCATTTACAATATTCATTGATTTTTGCCATTGAAAAACGTCCAGAAATGTTTGAAGCTACCGACTGAATGAAAGGAGCTGGCATCTCACTCTCTTTGAATCTTCTTTATCATGCTAGGATTAGGAGGAAAAAGCAAAAAATTTCAGAATTGCACCTTGCAATGTGGAGATATTACTGTTTGTGCATTTACAATATTCATTGATTTTTGCCATTGAAAAACGTCCAGAAATGTTTGAAGCTACTGACTGAATGAAAGGAGCTGGCATCTCACTCTCTTTGAATCTTCTTTATCATGCTAGGATTAGCAGGAAAAAGCAAAAAAATTCAGAATTGCACCTTGCAATGTGGAGATATTACTGTTTGTGCATTTACAATATTCATTGATTTTTGCCAATGAAAAACATCCAGAAATGTTTGAAGCTACTGACTGAATGAAAGGAGCTGGCATCTCACTCTCTTTGAATCTTCTTTATCATGCTAGGATTAGCAGGAAAAAGCAAAAAATTTCAGAATTGCACCTTGCAATGTGGAGATATTACTGTTTGTGCATTTACAATATTCATTGATTTTTGCCATTGAAAAACATCATGTTATTCATATACCAGAAATGTTTGAAGCTACTGACTGAATGAGAGGAGCTGGCATCTCACTCTCTTTGAATCTTCTTTATCATGCTAGGATTAGCAGGAAAAGCAAAAAATTTCAGAATTGCACCTTGCAATGTGGAGATATTACTGTTTGTGCATTTACAATATTCATTGATTTTTGCCATTGAAAAACGTCCAGAAATGTTTGAAGCTACTGACTGAATGAAAGGAGCTGGCATCTCACTCTCTTTGAATCTTCTTTATCATGCTAGGATTAGCAGGAAAAAGCAAAAAATTTCAGAATTGCACCTTGCAATGTGGAGATATTACTGTTTGTGCATTTACAATATTCATTGATTTTTGCCAATGAAAAACGTCCAGAAATGTTTGAAGCTACTGACTGAATGAAAGGAGCTGGCATCTCACTCTCTTTGAATCTTCTTTGTCATGCTAGGATTAGCAGGAAAAAGCAAAAAATTTCAGAATTGCACCTTGCAATGTGGAGATATTACTGTTTGTGCATTTACAATATTCATTGATTTTTGCCATTGAAAAACATCATGTTATTCATATACCAGAAATGTTTGAAGCTACTGACTGAATGAAAGGAGCTGGCATCTCACTCTCTTTGAATCTTCTTTATCATGCTAGGATTAGCAGGAAAAAGCAAAAAATTTCAGAATTGCACCTTGCAATGTGGAGATATTACTGTTTGTGCATTTACAATATTCATTGATTTTTGCCATTGAAAAACGTCCAGAAATGTTTGAAGCTACTGACTGAATGAAAGGAGCTGGCATCTCACTCTCTTTGAATCTTCTTTATCATGCTAGGATTAGCAGGAAAAAGCAAAAATTTCAGAATTGCACTTGCAATGTGGAGATATTACTGTTTGTGCATTTACAATATTCATTGATTTTTGCCATTGAAAAACGTCCAGAAATGTTTGAA